>NC_054493.1:2819207-3073199 GCF_017639515.1 Carcharodon carcharias | reverse complement strand
ATTGGAGTGTCAGTAATTGAGGGTGTGCTGCACTATTGCAGTGTCAGCAATTGAGTTTGTGCTACACTATTGGAGTGTCAGAATTGTGGGTGTGATGCACAATTGGAGTGTCAGTATTTGACAGTTTTCTGCACTATTATAGTGGCAGTATTTGAGGATATGCTGTACTATTGAAGGATCAGTAATTGAAGGTGTGCTGCACTACTGGCGTGTCAGTAATTCAGGGTGTGCTGCACTATTGGAGTGTCAGTAATTGAGGGTGTGCCGCACTATTGGAGTGTCAGTATTTGAGGGTGTGCTGCACTATTGGAGTATCAGTAATTGAGGATGTGCTGCAATATGGGAGTGTCATTAATTGAGGGTGAGCTGCACTATATGAGTGTCAGAATTGAGGGTGTGCTGCACAATTGAAGTTTCAGAAATTAACCGTTTGCTGCACTATTATAGTGCCAGTATTTGAGGATATGCTGTACTATTGGAGGGCCAGTAATTGAGGGTGTGCTGCACTATTTGAGTCTCAGTATTTAAGGGTGAGCTGCACTATGGGAGTGTCAGCAAATGAGTTTGTGCTGCACTATTGGAGGGTCAGAATTGAAGGTGTGCTGCACAATTTAAGTTTCAGAAATTGACCGTTTGCTGCACTATTATAGTGCCAGTATTTGAGGATATGCTGTACTATTGGAGGGTCAGTAATTGAGTGGGTGCTGCCCTATTGGAGTTTCAGTAATTGAGGGTCTGCTGCACTGTTGGAGGGTCAGTAATTGAGGGTGTGCTGCACTATTAGAGGATAAGTAATTGAGGGTGTGCTGCACTATTAGAGTGTCAGTAATTGAGAGTGTGCTGCATTACTGGAGTGTCAGTAATTGAGGGTTAGCCTCACAATTGGAGTGTCAGTTTTCGAGGGTGTGCTGCACTACTGAAGGGTCAGTAATTGAGGGTGTGCTGCAGTATGGGAGTGTCGGTAATGGAGGTTGTGCTGCACTATTGGAGTGTCAGTAATTGAGATTGTGCTGCACTATTGGAGTGTCAGTAATTGAGGGTTTGCTTTAGAATTGGCGTGTCAGTAATTGAGGGTGTGCTGCACTATTAGAGTGTCAGTAATTGAGGGTGTGGTGCACTATTGGAGTGTTATTAATTGATGGTGCGCTGCATTACTGGAAAGTCAGTAATTGAGGGTGAGCTGCGCTATTGGAGTGTCAGTAATTGAGGGTGTGCTGCATTACTGGAGTGTCAGTAATTGAGGGATAGCCGCACAATTGGAGTGTCAGTTTTCGAGGGTGTGCTGCACTACTGAAGGGTCAGTAATTGAGGGTGTGCTGCAGTATTGGAGTGTCAGTAATTGAGGTTGTGCTGTGCTATTGGAGTGTCAGTAATTGAGGTTGTGCTGCACTATTGGACTGTTAGTAATTGAGGGTATGCTGCAATATTGGAGGGTCTTAAATTGAGGGTTTGCTGCACTATTAGAGTATCAGTAATTGAGGGAGTGCTGCATAATTAGAAAATCAGTAATTGAGGGTGTGCTGCACTATTGCAGTGTCAGTAATTGATGGTGTGCTGCACTATTGCAGTGTCAGTAATTGATGGTGTGCTGCACTATTGGAGTGTTGGTAATTGAGGGTATGCTGCACTATTGGAGTGTTGGTAATTGAGGGTGTGCTGCACTGTTGGATTGTCAGTAATTGAGGGTGCGCTACGCTATCGGAGTGTCAGTAATTGAGGCTCTGCTGCACTGTTGGAGTGTCAGTAATTGAGGGTTTGCTGAAGAATTGGCGTGTCAGTAATTGAGGCTGTGCTGCAGTATTGGAGTGTCAGTCATTCAGAATGTGTTGCACTATTGGCAGGTCAGTAATTGAGGGTGTGCTGCACAATTGAAGTTTCAGAAATTGACCGTTTGCTGCACTATTGGAGGTTCAGCAATTGGGAGTGTGCTGCACTATTGGAGTGTCAGTAATTGAGGGTAGGATACACTATTGGAGTGTCAGTAATTGAGGGTAGGATACACTATTGGAGTGTCAGTAATTGAGGATGTGCTGCACTATTTGAGTGTCAGTAATTGAGGGTGTGCTGCATTATTGGCTTGTCTGTAATTGAGTGTGTGCTGCACCATTGGAGTGTCAGTTTTTGAGGGTGTGCTGCGCTATTTGAATGTCAGTAAATGAGGGTTTGCTGCACTACTGAAGTGTCAGTAATTGAGGGTCTGTTGCACTGTTGGAGTGTCAGGAATTGAGGGTGTGCTGCACTATTGGAGTGTCAGTAATTGATGGTTTGCTTCAGAATTGGCGTGTCAGTAATTGAGGGTGTGCTGCACTATTTGAGGGTCAGTATTGAGGGTTGCTGCACTATTTGAGGGTCATTAATTGAGGTTGTGCTGAACTATTGGAGTGTGAGTAATTGAGGGTATGCTGCACTATTGGTGTGTCAGGAAATTGAGGGTGCGCTGTACTATTTGGGGGTCAGTAATTGAGGGTGTGCTGCACTATTGGAGGGACAGTAATTGAGGGAGTGCTGCACTTTTGGAGGGACAGTAATTGAGGGAGTGCTGCACTATTGGAGTGTTAGTTTTGAGTGTGCTGCTCTATTGGAGGGTCAGAAATTGAGGGTGTTCTGCATTATTAGAGTGTCAGTAATTGAGGGTGTGCTGCACTATTTGAGGGTCAGTAATTGAGAGTGTGCTGAACTATTTGAGAATCAGTAATTGAGAGTGTGCTGCACTATTGGAGGGTCAGTAATTGACGGTGTGCTGCACTATTGGATTGTCAGTAATTGAGGTTGTGCTGCACAATTGACGTGTCAGAAATTCAGCGTTTGCTGCAATATTGTAATGCCAGTATTTGAGGATATGCGGTACTATTGGAGGGTCAGTAATTGAGGGTGTGATGCACTATTGGAGTGTCAGTAATTGAGGATCTGCTGCACAGTTGTAGTGTCAGGAATTGAGTGTGTGCTGCACTATTGGAGTGTCAGTAATTGAGGGTTTGCTTTAGAATTGGCGTGTCAGTAATTGAGGGTGTGCTGCACTATTAGAGTGTCAGTAATTGAGGGTGTGGTGTACTATTGGAGTGTTATTAATTGATGGTGCGCTGCATTACTGGAAAGTCAGTAATTGAGGGTGAGCTGCGCTATTGGAGTGTCAGTAATTGAGGGTGTGCTGCATTACTGGAGTGTCAGTAATTGAGGGTTAGCCGCACAATTGGAGTGTCAGTTTTCGAGGGTGTGCTGCACTACTGAAGGGTCAGTAATTGAGGGTGTGCTGCAGTATTGGAGTGTCAGTAATTGAGGTTGTGCTGTGCTATTGGAGTGTCAGTAATTGAGGTTGTGCTGCACTATTGGACTGTTAGTAATTGAGGGTATGCTGCAATATTGGAGGGTCTTAAATTGAGGGTTTGCTGCACTATTAGAGTATCAGTAACTGAGGGAGTGCTGCATAATTAGAATATCAGTAATTGAGGGTGTGCTGCACTATTGCAGTGTCAGTAATTGATGGTGTGCTGCACTATTGCAGTGTCAGTAATTGATGGTGTGCTGCACTATTGGAGTGTTGGTAATTGAGGGTGTGCTGCACTATTGGAATGTTGGTAATTGAGGGTGCGCTGCACTATTGGAGTGTTGGTAATTGAGGGTGTGCTGCACTATTGGAGTGTTGGTAATTGAGGGTGTGCTGCACTGTTGGATTGTCAGTAATTGAGGGTGCGCTGCGCTATTGGAGTGTCAGTAATTGAGGCTCTGCTGCACTGTTGGAGTGTCAGTAATTGAGGGTTTGCTGAAGAATTGGCGTGTCAGTAATTGAGGCTGTGCTGCAGTATTGGAGTGTCAGTCATTCAGAATGTGTGGCACTATTGGCAGGTCAGTAATTGAGGGTGTGCTGCACAATTGAAGTTTCAGAAATTGACCGTTTGCTGCACTATTGGAGGTTCAGCAATTGAGAGTGTTCTGCACTATTGGAGTGTCAGTAATTGAGGGTAGGATACACTATTGGAGTGTCAGTAATTGAGGGTAGGATACACTATTGGTGTGTCAGTAATTGAGGATGTGCTGCACTATTGGCTTGTCTGTAATTGAGTGTGTGCTGCACCATTGGAGTGTCAGTTTTTGAGGGTGTGCTGCTCTATTTGAATGTCAGTAAATGAGGGTTTGCTGCACTACTGAAGTGTCAGTAATTGAGGGTCTGTTGCACTGTTGGAGTGTCAGGAATTGAGGGTGTGCTGCACTACTGCTGGGTCAGTAATTGATGGTTTGCTTCAGAATTGGCGTGACAATAATTGAGGGTGTGCTGCACTATTTGAGGGTCAGTATTGAGGGTTGCTGCACTATTGAGGGTCATTAATTGAGGTTGTGCTGAACTATTGGAGTGTGAGTAATTGAGGGTGTGCTGTACTATTGGAGTGTCAGTAATTGAGGGGGTGCTGCACTAATGCAGGGTCAGTAATTGATGGTGTGCTGCAATATTGGTGGGTCAGTAATTGATGGTTTGCTTCAGAATTGGCGTGTCAGTAATTGAGGGTGTGCTGCACTATTTGAGGGTCAGTATTGAGGGTTGCTGCACTATTTGAGGGTCATTAATTGAGGTTGTGCTGAACTATTGGAGTGTGAGTAATTGAGGGTATGCTGCACTATTGGTGTGTCAGGAAATTGAGGGTGCGCTGTACTATTTGGGGGTCAGTAATTGAGGGTGTGCTGCACTATTGGAGGGACAGTAATTGAGGGAGTGCTGCACTTTTGGAGGGACAGTAATTGAGGGAGTGCTGCACTATTGGAGTGTTAGTTTTGAGTGTGCTGCTCTATTGGAGGGTCAGAAATTGAGGGTGTTCTGCATTATTAGAGTGTCAGTAATTGAGGGTGTGCTGCACTATTTGAGGGTCAGTAATTGAGAGTGTGCTGAACTATTTGAGAATCAGTAATTGAGAGTGTGCTGCACTATTGGAGGGTCAGTAATTGACGGTGTGCTGCACTATTGGATTGTCAGTAATTGAGGTTGTGCTGCAGAATTGACGTGTCAGAAATTCAGCGTTTGCTGCAATATTGTAATGCCAGTATTTGAGGATATGCGGTACTATTGGAGGGTCAGTAATTGAGGGTGTGATGCACTATTGGAGTGTCAGTAATTGAGGATCTGCTGCACAGTTGTAGTGTCAGGAATTGAGTGTGTGCTGCACTATTGGAGTGTCAGTAATTGAGGGTTTGCTTTAGAATTGGCGTGTCAGTAATTGAGGGTGTGCTGCACTATTAGAGTGTCAGTAATTGAGGGTGTGGTGTACTATTGGAGTGTTATTAATTGATGGTGCGCTGCATTACTGGAAAGTCAGTAATTGGGGGTGAGCTGCGCTATTGGAGTGTCAGTAATTGAGGGTGTGCTGCATTACTGGAGTGTCAGTAATTGAGGGTTAGCTGCACAATTGGAGTGTCAGTTTTCGAGGGTGTGCTGCACTACTGAAGGGTCAGTAATTGAGGGTGTGCTGCAGTATTGGAGTGTCAGTAATTGAGGTTGTGCTGTGCTATTGGAGTGTCAGTAATTGAGGTTGTGCTGCACTATTGGACTGTTAGTAATTGAGGGTATGCTGCAATATTGGAGGGTCTTAAATTGAGGGTTTGCTGCACTATTAGAGTATCAGTAATTGAGCGAGTGCTGCATAATTAGAATATCAGTAATTGAGAGTGTGCTGCACTATTGCAGTGTCAGTAATTGATGGTGTGCTGCACTATTGCAGTGTCAGTAATTGATGGTGTGCTGCACTATTGGAGTGTTGGTAATTGAGGGTGTGCTGCACTATTGGAATGTTGGTAATTGAGGGTGCGCTGCACTATTGGAGTGTTGGTAATTGAGGGTGTGCTGCACTATTGGAGTGTTGGTAATTGAGGGTGTGCTGCACTGTTGGATTGTCAGTAATTGAGGGTGCGCTGCGCTATTGGAGTGTCAGTAATTGAGGCTCTGCTGCACTGTTGGAGTGTCAGTAATTGAGGGTTTGCTGAAGAATTGGCGTGTCAGTAATTGAGGCTGTGCTGCAGTATTGGAGTGTCAGTCATTCAGAATGTGTGGCACTATTGGCAGGTCAGTAATTGAGGGTGTGCTGCACAATTGAAGTTTCAGAAATTGACCGTTTGCTGCACTATTGGAGGTTCAGCAATTGAGAGTGTTCTGCACTATTGGAGTGTCAGTAATTGAGGGTAGGATACACTATTGGAGTGTCAGTAATTGAGGGTAGGATACACTATTGGTGTGTCAGTAATTGAGGATGTGCTGCACTATTGGCTTGTCTGTAATTGAGTGTGTGCTGCACCATTGGAGTGTCAGTTTTTGAGGGTGTGCTGCTCTATTTGAATGTCAGTAAATGAGGGTTTGCTGCACTACTGAAGTGTCAGTAATTGAGGGTCTGTTGCACGGTTGGAGTGTCAGGAATTGAGGGTGTGCTGCACTATTGCTGGGTCAGTAATTGATGGTTTGCTTCAGAATTGGCGTGACAGTAATTGAGGGTGTGCTGCACTATTTGAGGGTCCGTATTGAGGGTTGCTGCACTATTGAGGATCATTAATTGAGGTTGTGCTGAACTATTGGAGTGTGAGTAATTGAGGGTGTGCTGTACTATTGGAGTGTCAGTAATTGAGGGGGTGCTGCACTAATGGAGGGTCAGTAATTGATGGTGTGCTGCACTATTGGTGGGTCAGTAATTGAGGGTTTGCTTCAGAATTGGCCTGTCAGTAATTGAGGGTTTGCTGCACTATTGGAGTGTCATTAATTGAGGTTGTGCTGAACTATTGGAGTGTCAGTAATTGAGGGTGTGCTGCACTATTGCAGTATCAGAATTGAGGGTGTGCTGCACAATTGGAGTGTCAGTAATCGACCGTTTGCTGCACTTTTATAGTAGCAGTATTTGAGGAAATGCTGTACTACTGAAGGGTCAGTAATTGAATGTGTGCTGCACTGTTGAAGGGTCAGTAATTGAAGGTGTGCTGCACTATTGGAGTGTCAGTAATTGAGGGTGTGCTGCACTATTGGAGTGTCAGTAATTGAGGGTGTGCTGCACTATTGGAGTGTCAGCAATTGAGGGTGTGCTGCACTATTGGAGTGTCAGTAATTGAGTGTTTGCTGCACTATTGGAGTGTCAGTAATTGAGGGTGTGCTGCACTATTGGAGTGTCATTAATTGAGGGTGAGCTGCACTACTGGAATGTCAGTAATTGAGGGTGTGCTGCACTATTGGAGGGTCAGTAATTGAGGGTGTGCTGCACCATTGTAGTGTCAGTAATTGACGGTGTGCTGCACTATTGGAGTGTCAGTATTTGAGGGTAGTGCAGCACGATTGGTGTGTCAGTAATTCAGGCTCTGCTGCACTATTGGAGGGTCAGTAATTGAGGGTGTGCTGCACGTTTGCAGTGTCAGTAATTGAGCGTTTGCTGCACTATTATAGTAGCAGTAATTTGAGAGTATGCTGCACTATTGGAGGTGTCAGTAATTGAGGGTGTGCTGCACTATTGGAGTGTCAGTAATTGAGCGTGTGCTGCAATATTGGAGTGTCAGTAATTGAGGGTGTGCTGCACTATTGGAGTTTCTGTAATTGAGGGTGTGCTGCACAATTGGAGTGTCAGTAATTGAGGATGTACTGTACTATTGGAGGTTCAGCAATTGAGAGTGTGCTGCACTATTGGAGGGTCAGTAATTGAGGGTAGGATACAGTATTGGAGTGTCAGTAATTGAGGGTGTGCTGCACTATTTCAGTGTCAGTAATTGAGGGTGTGCTGCATTATTGGCTTGTCTGTAATTGAGTGTGTGCTGCACCATTGGAGTGTCAGTTTTTGAGGGTGTGCTGCGCTATTTGAATGTCAGTAAATGAGGGTTTGCTGCACCACTGAAGTGTCAGTAATTGAGGGTCTGTTGCACTGTTGGAGTGTCAGGAATTGAGGGTGTGCTGCACTATTGCTGGGTCAGTAATTGATGGTTTGCTTCAGAATTGGCGTGTCAGTAATTGAGGGTGTGCTGCACTATTTGAGGGTCAGTATTGAGGGTTGCTGCACTATTTGAGGGACATTAATTGAGGTTGTGCTGAACTATTGGAGTGTGAGTAATTGAGGGTGTGCTGCACTATTGGTGTGTCAGTAATTGAGGGTGCGCTGTACTATTTGGGGGTCAGTAATTGAGGGTGTGCTGCACTATTGGAGGGACAGTAATTGAGGGAGTGCTGCAGTATTGGAGGGACAGTAATTGAGGGAGTGCTGCACTATTGGAGTGTTAGTATTGAGTGTGCTGCTCTATTGGAGGGTCAGAAATTGAGGGTGTTCTGCATTATTAGAGTGTCAGTAATTGAGGGTGTGCTGCACTATTTGAGGGTCAGTATTGAGGGTTGCTGCACTATTTGAGGGACATTAATTGAGGTTGTGCTGAACTATTGGAGTGTGAGTAATTAAGGGTGTGCTGCACTATTGGTGTGTCAGTAATTGAGGGTGCGCTGTACTATTTGGGGGTCAGTAATTGAGGGTGTGCTGCACTATTGGAGGGACAGTAATTGAGGGAGTGCTGCACTATTGGAGGGACAGTAATTGAGGGAGTGCTGCACTATTGGAGTGTTAGTATTGAGTGTGCTGCTCTATTGGAGGGTCAGAAATTGAGGGTGTTCTGCATTATTAGAGTGTCAGTAATTGAGGGTGTGCTGCACTATTTGAGGGTCAGTAATTGAGAGTGTGCTGAACTATTTGAGAATCAGTATTTGAGAGTGTGCTGCACTATTGGAGTGTCAGTAATTGAGGGTGTGCTGCACTATTGGAGGGTCAGTAATTGACGGTGTGCTGCACTATTGGATTGTCAGTAATTGAGGTTGTGCTGCAGAATTGACGTGTCAGAAATTCAGCGTTTGCTGCAATATTGTAATGCCAGTATTTGAGGATATGCGGTACTATTGGAGGGTCAGTAAATGAGGGTGTGATGCACTATTGGAGTGTCAGTAATTGAGGATCTGCTGCACTGTTGTAGTGTCAGGAATTGAGTGTGTGCTGCACTATTGGAGTGTCAGTAATTGAGGGGGTGCTGCACTAATGGAGGGTCAGTAATTGATGGTGTGCTGCACTATTGGTGGGTCAGTAATTGAGGATTTGCTTCAGAATTGGCCTGTCAGTAATTGAGGGTTTGCTGCACTATTGGAGTGTCATTAATTGAGGTTGTGCTGAACTATTGGAGTTTCAGTAATTGAAGGTGTGCTGCATTATTGCAGTGTCATAATTGAGGGTGTGCTACATTATTGGAGTGTCAGTAATTGAGCGGACCCTGCGCTATTGGAGTGTCAGCAATTGAGTTTGTGCTACACTATTGTAGTGTCAGAATTGAGGGTGTGCTGCACAATTGGAGTGTCAGTAATCGACCGTTTGCTGCACTTTTATAATAGCAGTATTTGAGGAAATGCTGTACTACTGAAGGGTCAGTAATTGAAGGTGTGCTGCACTATTGAAGGGTCAGTAATTGAAGGTGTGCTGCACTATTGGAGTGTCAGTAATTGAGGGTGTGCTGCACTATTGGAGTGTCATTAATTGAGGGTTTGCTGCACTATTGGAGTGTCATTAATTGAGGGTGTGCTGCACTATTGGAGTATCATTAATTGAGGGTGAGCTGCACTATGGGAATGTCAGAATTGAGGGTGTGCTGCACTATAGGAGGGTCAGTAATTGAGGGTGTGCTGCACAACTGAAGTTTCAGAAATTGACCGTTTCTGCACTATTACAGCGCCAGTATTTGAGGATATGCTGTACTATTGGTGTGTCAGTAATTGAGGGTGTGCTGCACTATTGGCGGGTCAGTAATTGAGGGTGTGCTGCACAATTGAAGTTTCAGAAATTGACCGTTTGCTGCACTATTATAGTAGCAGTATTTGAGGATATGCTGTACTATTGGAGGGTCAGTAAATGAGAGTGTGCTGCACTATTGGAGTGTCAGTAATTCAGGGTGTGCTGCACTAATGGAGTGTCAGTAATTCAGGGTGTGCTGCACTATTGGAGTGTTAGTAATTGAGTGTGTGCTGCACAATTGGAGTGTCAGTAATTGAGGATGTACTGTACTATTGGAGGTTCAGCAATTGAGAGTGTGCTGCACTATTGGAGGGTCAGTAATTGAGGGTAGGATACAGTATTGGAGTGTCAGTTTTTGAGGGTGTGCTGCGCTATTTGAATGTCAGTAAATGAGGGTTTGCTGCACTATTGGAGTGTCAGCAATTGAGGGTGAGCTGTACTATGGGAGTGTCAGAATTGAGGGTGTGCTGCACTATAGGAGGGTCAGTAATTGAGGGTGTGCTGCAGAATTGAAGTTTCAGAAATTGACAGTTTGCTGCACTATTACAGCGCCAGTATTTGAGGATATGCTGTACTATTGGTGTGTCAGTAATTGAGGGTGTGCCGCACTATTGGAGTGTCAGTATTTGAGGGTGTGCTGCACCATTGGAGTATCAGTAATTGAGGATGTGCTGCAATATTGGAGTGTCATTAATTGAGGGTGAGCTGCACTATATGAGTGTCAGAATTGAGGGTGTGCTGCACAATTGAAGTTTCAGTAATCGACCGTTTGCTGCACTTTTATAGTAGCAGTATTTGAGGAAATGCTGTACTACTGAAGGGTCAGTAATTGTGGGTGTGCTGCACTATTGGAGTGTCATTAATTGAGGGTTTGCTGCACTATTGGAGTGTCATTAATTGAGGGTGTGCTGCACTATTGGAGTGTCATTAATTGAGGGTGAGCTGCACTATGGGAATGTCAGAATTGAGGGTGTGCTGCACTATAGGAGGGTCAGTAATTGAGGGTGTGCTGCACTATTGGCTTGTCTGTAATTGAGTGTGTGCTGCACCATTGGAGTGTCAGTTTTTGAGGGTGTGCTGCGCTATTTGAATGTCAGTAAATGAGGGTTTGCTGCACTACTGGAGTGTCAGTAATTGAGGGTCTGTTGCACTGTTGGAGTGTCAGGAATTGAGGGTGTGCTGCACTATTGCTGGGTCAGTAATTGATGGTTTGCTTCAGAATTGGCGTGTCAGTACTTGAGGGTGTGCTGCACTATTTGAGGGTCAGTATTGAGGGTTCTGCACTATTTGAGGGTCATTAATTCAGGTTGTGCTGAAATATTGGAGTGTCAGTAATTGAGGGTGTGCTGTACTATTGGAGTGTCAGTAATTGAGGGGGTGCTGCACTAATGGAGGGTCAGTAATTGATGGTGTGCTGCACTATTGGTGGGTCAGTAATTGAGGGTTTGCTTCAGAATTGGCCTGTCAGTAATTGAGGGTTTGCTGCACTGTTGGAGTGTGATTAATTGAGGTTGTGCTGAACTATTGGAGTGTCAGTAATTGAGGGTGTGCTGCACTATTGGAGTGTCAGTAATTGAGGGTGTGCTGCACTATGGGAGTGTCAGAATTGAGGGTGTGCTGCATTATTGCAGTGTCAGTAATTGAGGCTCTGCTGCACTATTGGAGTGTCAGCAATTGGGGCTGTGCTGCACTATTGGAGTGTCAGTAATTGAGGGGATGCAGCGCTATTGGAGTGTCAGTAATTGAAGGTGTGCTGAACTATTCGAGTGTCAGTAATTGAGGGTGTGCTGCACTATTGCAGTATCAGAATTGAGGGTGTGCTGCACAATTGGAGTGTCAGTAATCGACCGTTTGCTGCACTTTTATAGTAGCAGTATTTGAGGAAAAGCTGTATTATTGAAGGGTCAGTAATTGAAGGTGTGCAGCACTATTGGAGTGTCAGTAATTGAGGGTGTGCTGCACTATTGGAGTGTCATTAATTGAGGGTGAGCTGCACTATGGGAGTGTCAGAATTGAGGGTGTGCTGCACTATAGGAGGGTCAGTAATTGAGGGTGTGCTGCACAATTGAAGTTTCAGAAATTGACCGTTTGCTGCACTATTATAGTAGCAGTATTTGAGGATATGCTGTACTATTGGAGGGTCAGTAATTGAGGGTGTGCTGCACTATTGGAGTGTCAGTAATTCAGGGTGTGCTGCACTAATGGAGTGTCAGTAATTTAGGGTGTGCTGCACTATTGGAGTGTTAGTAATTGAGGGTGTGCTGCACAATTGGAGTGTCAGTAATTGAGGATGTACTGTACTATTGGAGGTTCAGCAATTGAGAGTGTGCTGCACTATTGGAGGGTCAGTAATTGAGGGTAGGATACAGTATTGGAGTGTCAGTAATTGAGGGTGTGCTGCACTATTTGAGTGTCAGTAATTGAGTGTGTGCTGCACTATTTGAGTGTCAGTAATTGAGGGTGTGCTGCACTATTGGCTTGTCTGTAATTGAGTGTGTGCTGCACCATTGGAGTGTCCGTTTTTGAGGGTGTGCTGCGCTATTTGAATGTCAGTAAATGAGGGTTTGCTGCACTACTGGAGTGTCAGTAATTGAGGGTCTGTTGCACTGTTGGAGTGTCAGGAATTGAGGGTGTGCTGCACTATTGCTGGGTCAGTAATTGATGGTTTGCTTCAGAATTGGCGTGTCAGTACTTGAGGGTGTGCTGCACTATTTGAGGGTCAGTATTGAGGGTTCTGCACTATTTGAGGGTCATTAATTGAGGTTGTGCTGAAATACTGGAGTGTCAGTAATTGAGGGTGTGCTGTACTATTGAGTGTCAGTAATTGAGGTGGTGCTGCACTAATGGAGGGTCAGTAATTGATGGTGTGCTGCACTATTGGTGGGTCAGTAATTGAGGGTTTGCTTCAGAATTGGCCTGTCAGTAATTGAGGGTTTGCTGCACTATTGGAGTGTGATTAATTGAGCTTGTGCTGAACTATTGGAGTGTCAGTAATTGAGGGTGTGCTGCACTATTGGAGTGTCAGTATTTGAGGGTGTGCTGCACTATGGGAGTGTCAGAATTGAGGGTGTGCTGCATTATTGCAGTGTCAGTAATTGAGGCTCTGCTGCACTATTGGAGTGTCAGCAATTGGGTCTGTGCTGCACTATTGGAGTGTCAGTATTTGAGGGGACGCAGCACTGTTGGAGTGTCAGTAATTGAAGGTGTGCTGAACTATTCGAGTGTCAGTAATTGAGGGTATGCTGCACTATTGCAGTATCAAAATTGAGGGTGTGCTGCACAATTGGAGTGTCAGTAATCGACCGTTTGCTGCACTTTTATAGTAGCAGTATTTGAGGAAAAGCTGTATTATTGAAGGGTCAGTAATTGAAGGTGTGCAGCACTATTGGAGTGTCAGTAATTGAGGTTGTGCTGCACTATTGGAGTGTCATTAATTGAGGTTGTGCTGAACTATTGGAGTGTCAGTAATTGAGGGTGTGCTGCATTATTGCAGTGTCATAATTGAGGGTGTGCTACATTATTGGAGTGTCAGTAATTAAGCGGACCCTGCGCTATTGGAGTGTCAGCAATTGAGTTTGTGCTACACTATTGTGTCAGAATTGAGGGTGTGCTGCACAATTGGAGTGTCAGTAATCGACCGTTTGCTGCACTTTTATAGTAGCAGTATTTGAGGAAATGCTGTACTACTGAAGGGTCAGTAATTGTGGGTGTGCTGCACTATTGGAGTGTCATTAATTGAGGGTTTGCTGCACTATTGGAGTGTCATTAATTGAGGGTGTGCTGCACTATTGGAGTGTCATTAATTGAGGGTGTGCTGCACTATGGGAATGTCAGAATTGAGGGTGTGCTGCACTATAGGAGGGTCAGTAATTGAGGGTGTGCTGCACTATTGGCTTGTCTGTAATTGAGTGTGTGCTGCACATTGGAGTGTCAGTTTTTGAGGGTGTGCTGCGCTATTTGAATGTCAGTAAATGAGGGTTTGCTGCACTACTGGAGTTTCAGTAATTGAGGGTCTGTTGCACTGTTGGAGTGTCAGGAATTTGAGGGTGTGCTGCACTATTGCTGGGTCAGTAATTTGATGGTTTGCTTCAGAATTGGCGTGTCAGTACTTGAGGGTGTGCTGCACTATTTGAGGGTCAGTATTGAGGGTTCTGCACTATTTGAGGGTCATTAATTCAGGTTGTGCTGAAATATTGGAGTGTCAGTAATTGAGGGTGTGCTGTACTATTGGAGTGTCAGTAATTGAGGGGGTGCTGCACTAATGGAGGGTCAGTAATTGATGGTGTGCTGCACTATTGGTGGGTCAGTAATTGAGGGTTTGCTTCAGAATTGGCCTGTCAGTAATTGAGGGTTTGCTGCACTGTTGGAGTGTGATTAATTGAGGTTGTGCTGAACTATTGGAGTGTCAGTAATTGAGGGTGTGCTGCACTATTGGAGTGTCAGTAATTGAGGGTGTGCTGCACTATGGGAGTGTCAGAATTGAGGGTGTGCTGCATTATTGCAGTGTCAGTAATTGAGGCTCTGCTGCACTATTGGAGTGTCAGCAATTGGGGCTGTGCTGCACTATTGGAGTGTCAGTAATTGAGGGGACGCAGCGCTATTGGAGTGTCAGTAATTGAAGGTGTGCTGAACTATTCGAGTGTCAGTAATTGAGGGTGTGCTGCACTATTGCAGTATCAGAATTGAGGGTGTGCTGCACAATTGGAGTGTCAGTAATCGACCGTTTGCTGCACTTTTATAGTAGCAGTATTTGAGGAAAAGCTGTATTATTGAAGGGTCAGTAATTGAAGGTGTGCAGCACTATTGGAGTGTCAGTAATTGAGGGTGTGCTGCACTATTGGAGTGTCATTAATTGAGGGTGAGCTGCACTATGGGAGTGTCAGAATTGAGGGTGTGCTGCACTATAGGAGGGTCAGTAATTGAGGGTGTGCTGCACAATTGAAGTTTCAGAAATTGACCGTTTGCTGCACTATTATAGTAGCAGTATTTGAGGATATGCTGTACTATTGGAGGGTCAGTAATTGAGGGTGTGCTGCACTATGGGAGTGTCAGAATTGAGGGTGTGCTGCATTATTGCAGTGTCAGTAATTGAGGCTCTGCTGCACTATTGGAGTGTCAGCAATTGGGGCTGTGCTGCACTATTGGAGTGTCAGTAATTGAGGGGACGCAGCGCTATTGGAGTGTCAGTAATTGAAGGTGTGCTGAACTATTCGAGTGTCAGTAATTGAGGGTGTGCTGCACTATTGCAGTATCAGAATTGAGGGTGTGCTGCACAATTGGAGTGTCAGTAATCGACCGTTTGCTGCACTTTTATAGTAGCAGTATTTGAGGAAAAGCTGTATTATTGAAGGGTCAGTAATTGAAGGTGTGCAGCACTATTGGAGTGTCAGTAATTGAGGGTGTGCTGCACTATTGGAGTGTCATTAATTGAGGGTGAGCTGCACTATGGGAGTGTCAGAATTGAGGGTGTGCTGCACTATAGGAGGGTCAGTAATTGAGGGTGTGCTGCACAATTGAAGTTTCAGAAATTGACCGTTTGCTGCACTATTATAGTAGCAGTATTTGAGGATATGCTGTACTATTGGAGGGTCAGTAATTGAGGGTGTGCTGCACTATTGGAGTGTCAGTAATTCAGGGTGTGCTGCACTAATGGAGTGTCAGTAATTTAGGGTGTGCTGCACTATTGGAGTGTTAGTAATTGAGGGTGTGCTGCACAATTGGAGTGTCAGTAATTGAGGATGTACTGTACTATTGGAGGTTCAGCAATTGAGAGTGTGCTGCACTATTGGAGGGTCAGTAATTGAGGGTAGGATACAGTATTGGAGTGTCAGTAATTGAGGGTGTGCTGCACTATTTGAGTGTCAGTAATTGAGTGTGTGCTGCACTATTTGAGTGTCAGTAATTGAGGGTGTGCTGCACTATTGGCTTGTCTGTAATTGAGTGTGTGCTGCACCATTGGAGTGTCAGTTTTTGAGGGTGTGCTGCGCTCTTTGAATGTCAGTAAATGAGGGTTTGCTGCACTACTGGAGTGTCAGTAATTGAGGGTCTGTTGCACTGTTGGAGTGTCAGGAATTGAGGGTGTGCTGCACTATTGCTGGGTCAGTAATTGATGGTTTGCTTCAGAATTGGCGTGTCAGTACTTGAGGGTGTGCTGCACTATTTGAGGGTCAGTATTGAGGGTTCTGCACTATTTGAGGGTCATTAATTGAGGTTGTGCTGAAATACTGGAGTGTCAGTAATTGAGGGTGTGCTGTACTATTGAGTGTCAGTAATTGAGGTGGTGCTGCACTAATGGAGGGTCAGTAATTGATGGTGTGCTGCACTATTGGTGGGTCAGTAATTGAGGGTTTGCTTCAGAATTGGCCTGTCAGTAATTGAGGGTTTGCTGCACTATTGGAGTGTGATTAATTGAGGTTGTGCTGACCTATTGGAGTGTCAGTAATTGAGGGTGTGCTGCACTATTGGAGTGTCAGTATTTGAGGGTGTGCTGCACTATGGGAGTGTCAGAATTGAGGGTGTGCTGCATTATTGCAGTGTCAGTAATTGAGGCTCTGCTGCACTATTGGAGTGTCAGCAATTGGGGCTGTGCTGCACTATTGCAGTGTCAGTAATTGAGGGGACGCAGCACTATTGGAGTGTCAGTAATTGAAGGTGTGCTGAACTATTCGAGTGTCAGTAATTGAGGGTATGCTGCACTATTGCAGTATCAAAATTGAGGGTGTGCTGCACAATTGGAGTGTCAGTAATCGACCGTTTGCTGCACTTTTATAGTAGCAGTATTTGAGGAAAAGCTGTATTATTGAAGGGTCAGTAATTGAAGGTGTGCAGCACTATTGGAGTGTCAGTAATTGAGGTTGTGCTGCACTATTGGAGTGTCATTAATTGAGGGTGAGCTGCACTATATGAGTGTCAGAATTGAGGGTGTGCTGCACAATTGAAGTTTCAGAAATTGACCGTTTGCTGCACTAGTATATTGCCAGTATTTGAGGATATGCTGTACTATTGAAGTTTCAGTAATTGAGGGTCTGCTGCACTACTGGAGGATAAGTAATTGAGGGTGTGCTGCACTATTAGTGTCAGTAATTGAGGGTGTGGTGCACTATTGGAGACTCAGTAATTGATGGTGTGCTGCATTACTGGAGAGTCAGTAATTGAGGGTGAGCTGAACTATTGGAGGGTCAGTAATTGAGGGTTTGCTTCAGAATTGGCCTGTCAGTAATTGAGGGTGTGCTGCACTATAGGAGGGTCTGTAATTGAGGGTGTGCTGCACAATTGGAGTGTCAGTAATCGACCGTTTGCTGCACTTTTATAGTAGCAGTATTTGAGGAAAAGCTGTATTATTGAAGGGTCAGTAATTGAGGGTCGGATACAGTATTGGAGTGTCAGTAATTGAGGGTGTGCTGCACTATTTGAGTGTCAGTAATTGAGGGTGTGCTGCACTATTGGCTTGTCTGTAATTGAGTGTGTGCTGCACCATTGGAGTGTCAGTTTTTGAGGGTGTGCTGCGCTATTTGAATGTCAGTAAATGAGGGTTTGCTGCACTACTGGAGTGTCAGTAATTGAGGGTCTGTTGCACTGTTGGAGTGTCAGGAATTGAGGGTGTGCTGCACTATTGCTGGGTCAGTAATTGATGGTTTGCTTCAGAATTGGCGTGTCAGTACTTGAGGGTGTGCTGCACTATTTGAGGGTCAGTAATTGAGGGTGTGCTGAACTATTTGAGAATCAGTAATTGACGTGTCAGAAATTCAGCGTTTGCTGCAATATTGTAATGCCAGTATTTGAGGATGTGCGGTACTATTGGAGGGTCAGTAAATGAGGGAGTGATGCACTATTGGAGTGTCAGTAATTGAGGATCTGCTGCACTGTTGTAGTGTCAGGAATTGAGTGTGTGCTGCACTATTGGAGTGTCAGTAATTGAGGGTTTGCTTCAGAATTGGCGTGTCAGTAATTGAGGATCTGCTGCACTGTTGTAGTGTCAGGAATTGAGTGTGTGCTGCACTATTAGAGTGTCAGTTATTGAGGGTGTGGTGCACTATTGGAGTGTTATTAATTGATGGTGTGCTGCATTACTGGAAAGTCAGTAATAGAGGGTGAGCTGCGCTATTGGAGTGTCAGTAATTGAGGGTGTGCTGCATTACTGGAGTGTCAGTAATTGAGGGTTAGCCGCACAATTGGAGTGTCAGTTTTCGAGGGTGTGCTGCACTACTGAAGGGTCAGTAATTGAGGGTGTGCTGCAGTATGGGAGTGACAGTAATTGAGGTTGTGCTGCAGTATTGGAGTGTCAGTAATTGAGGTTGTGCTGTGCTATTGGAGTGTCAGTAATTGAGGTTGTGCTGCACTATTGGACTGTTAGTAATTGAGGGTATGCTGCAATATTGGAGGGTCTTAAATTGAGGGTTTGCTGCACTATTAGAGTATCAGTAATTGAGGGAGTGCTGCATAATTAGAATATCAGTAATTGAGGGTGTGCTGCACTATTGCAGTGTCAGTAATTGATGGTGTGCTGCACTACTGCAGTGTCAGTAATTGATGGTGTGCTGCACTATTGGAGTGTTGGTAATTGAGGATGTGCTGTACTATTGGAGTGTTGGTAACTGAGGGTGTGCTGCACTGTTGGATTGTCAGTAATTGAGGGTGCGCTGCTCTATTGGAGTGTCAGTAATTGAGGCTCTGCTGCACTGTTGGAGTGTCAGTAATTGAGGGTTTGCTGAAGAATTGGCGTGTCAGTAATTGAGGCTGTGCTGCAGTATTGGAGTGTCAGCAATTGACCGTTTGCTGCACTAGTATAGTAGCAGTATTTGTGGATATGCTGTACTATTGAAGGGTCAGTACTTGAGGGTGTGCTGCACTATCGGAGTGTCACTAATTCAGGGTGTGCTGCACTATTGGAGGTTCAGCAATTGAGAGTGTGCTGCACTATTGGAGTGTCAGTAATTGAGGGTAGGATACACTATTGGAGTGTCAGTAATTGAGGGTAGGATACACTATTGGAGTGTCAGTAATTGAGGATGTGCTGCACTATTTGAGTGTCAGTAATTGAGGGTGTGCTGCACTATTGGCTTGTCTGTAATTGAGTGTGTGCTGCACCATTGGAGTGTCAGTTTTTGAGGGAATGCTGCGCTATTTGAATGTCAGTAAATGAGGGCTTGCTGCACTACTGGAGTGTCAGTAATTTGAGGGTCTGTTGCACTGTTCGAGTGTCAGGAATTGAGGGTGTGCTGCACTATTGCTGGGTCAGTAATTGATAGTTTGCTTCAGAATTGGCGTGTCAGTAATTGAGGGTGTGCTGCATTATTTGAGGGTCAGTATTGAGGGTGTGCTGCACTATTTGACGGTCATTAATTGAGGTTGTGCTCAACTATTGGAGTGTCTGTAATTGAGGGTGTGCTGTACTATTGGAGTGTCAGTAATTGAGGGGGTGCTGCACTATTGGAGTGTCAGTAATTGATGGTGTGCTGCAATACTGGGGGGTCAGTAATTGAGGGTTTGCTTCAGAATTGGCCTGTCAGTAATTGAGGGTTTGCTGCACTATTGGAGTGTGATTAATTGAGGTTGTGCTGAACTATTGGAGTGTCAGTAATTGAGGGTGTGCTGCACTATTGGAGTGTCAGTAATTGAGGGTGTGCTGCACTATGGGAGTGTCAGAATTGAGGGTGCGCTGCATTATTGCAGTGTTAGAATCGAGGGTGTGCTGCACTATTGGAGTGTCAGTAATTGAGGGTGTGCTGCACTATTGGAGTGTCAGTAATTGAGGGTGTGCTGCACTATTGGAGTGTCAGTAATTGAGGGTGTGCTGCACAATTGGAGTGTTAGTAATTGAGGATGTACTGCACTATTGGAGGTTCAGCAATTGAGAGTGTGCTGCACTATTGGAGGGTCAGTAATTGAGGGTAGGATACAGTATTGGAGTGTCAGTAATTGAGGGTGTGCTGCAGTATTTGCGTGTCAGTAATTGAGGGTGTGCTGCACTATTTGAGTGTCAATAATTGAGGGTGTGCTGCACTATTTGAGTGTCAGTAATTGAGGGGGTGCTGCACTAATGGAGGGTCAGTAATTGAGGGTGTGCTGCAATATTGGGGGGTCAGCAATTGGGGGTTTGCTTCAGAATTGGCCTGTCAGTAATTGAGGGTTTGCTGCACTATTGGAGTGTGATTAATTGAGGTTGTGCTGAACTATTGGAGTGTCAGTAATTGAGGGTTTGCTGCACTATGGGAGTGTCAGAATTGAGGGTGTGCTGCATTATTGCAGTGTCAGTAATTGAGGCTCTGCTGCACTATTGGAGTGTCAGCAATTGGGGCTGTGCTGCACTATTGGAGTGTCAGTAATTGAGGGTGTGCTGCACTACTGGAGTGTCAGTAATTGAGGGTGAGCTGCATTATGGGAATGTCAGAATTGAGGGTGTGCTGCACTATAGGAGGGTCAGTAATTGAGGGTGTGCTGCACAATTGGAGTGTCAGTAATTGAGGGTGTGCTGCACTATTGGAGTGTCATTAATTGAGGGTGAGCTGCACTATGGGAATGTCAGAATTGAGGGTGTGCTGCACTATAGGAGGGTCAGTAATTGAGGGTGTGCTGCACAATTGAAGTTTCAGAAATTGACCGTTTCTGCACTATTACAGCGCCAGTATTGAGGATATGCTGCACTATTGGCGGGTCAGTAATTGAGGGTGTGCTGCACAAGTGAAGTTTCAGAAATTGACCGTTTGCTGCACTATTATAGTAGCAGTATTTGAGGATATGCTGTACTATTGGAGGGTCAGTAATTGAGGGTGTGCTGCACTATTGGAGTGTCAGTAATTCAGGGTGTGCTGCGCTATTGGAGTGTCAGTAATTGAGGGTGTGCTGCACTATTGGAGGGCCAGTAACTGAGGGTGTGCTGCACAATTGGAGTGTTAGTAATTGAGGATGTACTGCACTATTGGAGGTTCAGCAATTGAGAGTGTGCTGCACTATTGGAGGGTCAGTAATTGAGGGTAGGATACAGTATTGGAGTGTCAGTAATTGAGGGTGTGCTGCACTATTTGCGTGTCAGTAATTGAGGGTGTGCTGCACTATTTGAGTGTCAGTAATTGAGGGTGTGCTGCACTATTTGAGTGTCAGTAATTGAGGGTGTGCTGCACTATTGGCTTGTCTGTAATTGAGTGTGTGCTGCACCATTGGAGTGTCAGTTTTTGAGGGTGTGCTGCGCTATTTGAATGTCAGTAAATGAGGGTTTGCTGCACTACTGGAGTGTCAGTAATTGAGGGTCTGTTGCACTGTTGGAGTGTCAGGAATTGAGGGTGTGCTGCACTATTGCTGGGTCAGTAATTGATGGTTTGCTTCAGAATTGGCGTGTCAGTACTTGAGGGTGTGCTGCACTATTTGACGGTCAGTATTGAGGGTTCTGCACAATTTGAGTGTCAGTAATTGAGGGGGTGCTGCACTAATGCAGGGTCAGTAATTGAGGGTGTGCTGCAATATTGGGGGGTCAGCAATTGAGGGTTTGCTTCGGAATTGGCCTGTCAGTAATTGAGGGTTTGCTGCACTATTGGAGTGTGATTAATTGAGGTTGTGCTGAACTATTGGAGTGTCAGTAATTGAGGGTGTGCTGCACTATTGGAGTGTCAGTAATTGAGGGTGTGCTGCACTATGGGAGTGTCAGAATTGAGGGTGTGCTGCATTATTGCAGTGTCAGTAATTGAGGCTCTGCTGCACTACTGGAGTGTGAGCAATTGGGGCTGTGCTGCACTATTGGAGTGTCAGTAATTGAGGCGACGCAGCGCTATTGGAGTGTCAGTAATTGAAGGTGTGCTGCACTATTGCAGTGTCAGAATTGAGGGTGTGCTGCACAATTGGAGTGTCAGAATTGAGGGTGTGCTGCACAATTGGAGTGTCAGTAATTGACCGTTTGCTGCACTATTATAGTAGCAGTATTTGAGGATATGCTGTACTATTGGAGTGTCAGTAATTGAAGGTGTACTGCACTATTGGAGTGTCAGAATTGAGGGTGTGCTGCACTATTGGAGTGTCAGTAATTGAGGGTCTGCTGCACTATTGGAGTGTCAATAATTGGGGCTGTGCTGCATTATTGGAGTGTCAGTAATTGAGGGGACGCAGCGCTATTGGAGTGTCAGTCATTGAAGGTGTGCTGAACTATTCGAGTATCAGTAATTGAGGGTGTGCTGCACTATTGCAGTGTCAGCATTTGAGTTTGTGCTACACTATTGGAGTATCAAAATTGAGGGTGTGCTGCACAATTGGAGTGTCAGTAATTGACCGTTTGCTGCACTCTTATAGTAGCAGTATTTGAGGTAATGCTGTACTATTGGAGGGTCAGTAATTGAAGGTGTGCTGCACTATTGGAGTGTCAGTAATTGAGGCTCTGCTGCACTATTGGAGTGTTAATAATTGAGGGTGTGCTGCACAATTGGAGTGTCAGTATTTGACAGTTTTCTGCACTATTATAGTGGCAGTAATTGAGGATATGCTGTACCATTGAAGGATCAGTAATTGAAGGTGTGCTGCACTATTGGCGTGTCAGTAATTCAGGGTGTGCTGCACTATTGGAGTGTCAGTAATTGAGGGTGTGCCACACTATTGGAGTGTCAGTATTTGAGGGTGTGCTGCAACATTGGAGTATCAGTAATTGAGGATGTGCTGCAATATTGGAGTGTCATTAATTGAGGGTGAGCTGCACTATATGAGTGTCAGAATTGAGGGTGTGCTGCACAATTGAATTTTCAGAAATTAACCGTTTGCTGCACTATTATAGTGCCAGTATTTGAGGATATGCTGTACTACTGGAGTGCCAGTAATTGAGGGTGTGCTGCACTATTTGAGTCTCAGTATTTAAGGGTGAGCTGCACTATGGGAGTGTCAGCAAATGAGTTTGTGCTGCACTATTGGAGGGTCAGAATTGAGTGTGTGCTGCACAATTGAAGTTTCAGAAATTGACCGTTTGCTGCACGATTATAGTGCCAGTATTTGAGGATATGCTGTACTATTGGAGGGTCAGTAATTGATGGGGTGCTGCCCTATTGGAGTGTCAGTAATTGAGTGTCTGCTGCACTGTTGGAGGGTCAGTAACTGAGGGTGTGCTGCACTATTGGTGTGTCAGTAATTGATGGTGTGCTGCATTACTGGAGAATCTGTGATTGAGGATGTGCTGCACTATTGGAGTGTCAGTAATTGAGGGTGTGCTGCACTACTGAAGTGTCCGTAATTGGGGGTGTGCTGCACTATTAGAGTGTCAATAATTGAGGGTGTGGTGCACTACTGTAGTGTCAGTAATTGATGGTGTTCTGCATTACTGGAGAGTCAGCTATTGAGGGTGAGCTGCACTATTGGAGTGTCAGTAATTGAGGGTGAGCTGCACAATTGCGGTGACAGTTTTCGAGGGTGTGCTACACTATTGAATGGTCGGTAATTGAGGGTGTGCTGCAGTATGGGATTGTCAGTAATTGAGGGTGTGCTGCACTATTGGAGTGTCGGTAATTGAGGGTGTGCTGCACTATTGAAGTGTCAGTAATTGAGGGTGTGTTGCACTATTGGAGTGTTATTAATTGATGGTGTGCTGCATTACTGGAATGTCAGTAATTGAGGGTGAGCTGCGCTATTGGAGTGTCAGTAATTGAGGGTGTGCTGCATTACTGGAGTGTCAGTAATTGAGGGTGAGCCGCCCAATTGGAGTGTCAGTTTTCGAGGGTGTGCTGCACTACTGAAGGGTCAGTAATTGAGGGTGTGCTGCAGTATGGGAGTGTCGGTAATTGAGGTTGTGCTGCACTATTGGAGTGTCAGTAATTGAGGGTGTGCTGCATTATTAGAGTATCATTAATTGAGGGTGTGCTGTACTATTGGAGTGTCAGTAGTTGAGGGTGTGCTGCACTATTGAAGTGTCAGTAATTGAGGATATGCTGCACTATTGCAGTGTCAGTAATAGTGCTGCACTATTGGAGTTTCAGTAATTGAAGGTGTACTGCTCTATTGGGCTGTTAGTAATTGAGGGTGTGCTGCACAATAGGAGAGTCAGTAATTGAGGTTGTGCTGCGCCATTTGAGTGTCAGTAATTGAGGGTGTGCTGCACAATTGAAGTTTCAGAAATTGACCGTTTGCTGCACTATTATAGTGCCAGTATTTGAGGATATGCTGTACTATTGGATGGTCAGTAATTGAGGGTCTGCTGCACTGTTTGATGGTCAGTAATTGAGGGTGTGCTGCACTATTGGAGGATAAGTAATTGAGGGTGTGCTGCACTATTAGAGTGTCAGTAATTGAGGGTGTGGTGCACTATTGGAGTGTCAGTAATTGAGGGTGTGGTGCACTATTGGAGTGTCAGTAATTGAGGGTGTGCTGCACAACGGAAGTGTCCGTAATTGAGGGTGTGCTGCACTATTAGAGTGTCAGTAATTGAGGTTGTGCTGCACTACTTGGGTGTCAGTAATTGAGGGTGTGCTGGACTATTGGTGTGTCAGTAATTGAGGGTGCGCTGCACTATTTGGGTGTCAGTAATTGAGGTCGAGCTGCACTACGGGAGTGTCAGTAATTGAGAGTGTTTGAGTATATTTGAGTATATTTGAGCCAGTATTTGAGTATATGCTGTAATTTGTAGGGTCATTAATCGAGGTGGTGCTGCAGTATTGGAGTGTCCGTACTTGAGGGTCTGCTGCACTGTTGGTGTTTCAGTAATTGACGGTGTGCTGCATTATTGGAGTGTCAGTAATTGAGGGTCTGCTGCACTATTGCAGGGTCAGTAATTGAGGGTGTGTTGCACTATTGGAGTGTCAGTAAGTGAGGGTGTGCTTCACTATTAGAGTGTCAGTAATTGAGGGTTCGCCTCAGAATTGGCGTGTCAGTAATTGAGTGTGTGCTGCACTATTGGAGTGTCAGTAATTGAGGGTGTGCTGCACAATTGGCGTGTCAGTAATTGAGGGTGTGCTGCATTATTGGATTGTCAGTAATTGAGGGTGTGCTGCACTATTGGAGTGTCAGTAATTGTGGATGCGCTGCACTATAGGAGTGTCATTAATGGAGGCTGTGCTGCAGTATTGGAGTGTCAGTAATTGAGGGTGTGCTACACTATTGGAGTGTCAGTAATTGAGGTTGTGCTGCACTATTGGAGTGTCAGTAATTGAGGCTGTGCTGCACTATTGGAGGTTCAGTAATTGAGGGTGTGTTGCGCTATTGTGGTGTCACTAACTGAGGCTGTGCTGCAGTATTGGAGTGTCAGTAATGGAGAGTGCGGTCGCTATTGGAGGTTCAGTAATTGTGGGTGCGCTGCACTATTGGAGTGTCAATAATTGAGGGGGCGCTGCGCAATTGGATTGTCAGTAATTGAGGGTGTGCTGCACTATTGGATTGTCAGTAATTGAGGGTGCGCTGCGCTATTGGAGGTTCAGTAATTGAGGGTGCGCTGTGCCATTAGGGGATTAGTCATTGAGGCTGTGCTGCAGTATTGGGGTATCAGTAATTGAGGGTGCCCTGCGCTATTGGAGGGTCAGTAATTGTGGGTGTGCTGCAATATTGGGGTATCAGTATTTAAGGGTGTGTTGCGCTATTGTGGTGTCAGTAACTCAGGCTGTACTGTACTATTCTAGTGTCGGTAATTGAGGGTGTGCTGCACTATTGGAGTATCAGTAATTCAGTATGCGCTGCACTACTGGAGGTTCAGTAATTGATGGTGTGCTGCAGTATTGGAGTGTCCGTAATTGAGGGTGTGCTGCACTATTGGAGTGCCAGTAATTGAGGGTGTGCTGCACTATTGGAGTGTCAGTAATTGAGGTTGTGCTGCACTATTGGAGTGTCAGTAATTGAGGGTGTGCTGTCCTACTGGAGTGTCAGGAATTGAGGGTATGCTTCAGAATTGGCGTGACAGTAATTGAGGGTGTTCTGCACTATTGGAGTGTCAGGAATGGAGGGTGCGCTGCACTATTGTAGTGAGAGGAATTGAGGATAGGTGGTACTATTGGAGGGTCAGTAAATGAGGGTGTGCTGCACTATTGGAGTGTCAGTAATTGAGGTTGTGCTGCGCTATTGGAGGGTCAGTAATTGTGGGTGTGCTGCCCTATTGGAGTGTCAGGAATTGAGGGTTTGCTTCAGAATTGGCGTGACAGTAATTCAGGATGTGCTGCACTATTGGAGTGTCAGTAATTGAGGGTTTGCTTCAGAATCGGCGTGTCAGTAATTGAGGGTGTGCTGCACTATTGGAGTGTCAGTAATTGAGGGTGTGCTGCACTATTGGAGTGTCAGTAATTGAGGGTGTGCTGAACTATTGGAGTGTCAGTAATTGAGGGTGCACTGCACTATTTTAGTGCCAGTATTTGAGCATAGGCGGTAGTATTGGAGGGTCAGTAAATGAGGGTGTGCTGCACTATTGGAGTGTCAGTAATTCAGGTTGTGCTGCACTATTGGAGTGTCAGGAATTGAGGGTGTGCTGCACTGTTGCAGGGTCAGTAATTGAGGGTGTGCTGCACTATTGGAGTGCCAGTAATTGAGGGTGTGCTGCACTATTGAAGTGTCAGTAATTGAGGGTGCGCTGCGCTACTGGATTGTCAGTAATTGTGGGTGCGCTGCACTATTGGAGTGTCAGTAACTGAGGGTGTTTTGTGCTATTGGTGTGTCAGTAACTGAGGGTGTGCTGCACTATTGGAGTGTCAGTAATTGAGGGTGCGCTTCACTATTGCAGTATCAGTAATTGTGTGTGCGCTGCGCTATTGGAGTGTCAGTTATTGAGGGTGTGCTGCATTATTGAAGTGTCAGTAATTGAGTGTGCGCTGCACTATTTGAGGGTCAGTAATTGAGTTTGTGCTGCACTATTGGAGTGTCAGAATTGAGGGTGTGCTGCACATTTGAAGTTTCAGAAATTGACCGTTTGCTGCACTAATACAGTGCCAGTATTTGAGTATATGCTGTAATTTGTAGGGTCATTAATCGAGGTGGTGCTGCAGTATTGGAGTGTCCGTACTTGAGGGTCTGCTGCACTGTTGGTGTTTCAGTAATTGACGGTGTGCTGCATTATTGGAGTGTCAGTAATTGAGGGTCTGCTGCACTATTGCAGGGTCAGTAATTGAGGGTGTGTTGCACTATTGGAGTGTCAGTAAGTGAGGGTGTGCTTCACTATTAGAGTGTCAGTAATTGAGGGTTCGCCTCAGAATTGGCGTGTCAGTAATTGATTGTGTGCTGCACTATTGGAGTGTCAGTAATTGAGGGTGTGCTGCACTATTGGATTGTCAGTAATTGAAGGTGTGCTGCACTATTGGAGTGTCAGTAATTGTGGATGCGCTGCACTATAGGAGTGTCATTAATGGAGGCTGTGCTGCAGTATTGGAGTGTCAGTAATTGAGGGTGTGCTACACTATTGGAGTGTCAGTAATTGAGGTTGTGCTGCACTATTGGAGTGTCAGTAATTGAGGCTGTGCTGCACTATTGGAGGTTCAGTAATTGAGGGTGTGTTGCGCTATTGTGGTGTCACTAACTGAGGCTGTGCTGCAGTATTGGAGTGTCAGTAATGGAGAGTGCGGTCGCTATTGGAGGTTCAGTAATTGTGGGTGCGCTGCACTATTGGAGTGTCAATAATTGAGGGGGCGCTGCGCAATTGGATTGTCAGTAATTGAGGGTGTGCTGCACTATTGGATTGTCAGTAATTGAGGGTGCGCTGCGCTATTGGAGGTTCAGTAATTGAGGGTGCGCTGTGCCATTAGGGGATTAGTCATTGAGGCTGTGCTGCAGTATTGGGGTATCAGTAATTGAGGGTGCCCTGCGCTATTGGAGGGTCAGTAATTGTGGGTGTGCTGCAATATTGGGGTATCAGTATTTAAGGGTGTGTTGCGCTATTGTGGTGTCAGTAACTCAGGCTGTACTGTACTATTCTAGTGTCGGTAATTGAGGGTGTGCTGCACTATTGGAGTATCAGTAATTCAGTATGCGCTGCACTACTGGAGGTTCAGTAATTGATGGTGTGCTGCAGTATTGGAGTGTCCGTAATTGAGGGTGTGCTGCACTATTGGAGTGTCAGTAATTGAGGTTGTGCTGCACTATTGGAGTGTCAGTAATTGAGGGTGTGCTGTCCTATTGGAGTGTCAGGAATTGAGGGTATGCTTCAGAATTGCGTGCAACTGTTGGTGTTTTCAGTATTGACAGTGTGCTGCATTATTGGAGTGTCAGCACTATTGTGTGTGCGTCACTATTCGAGTTTCGGTGATTGCACATATTGCAGTATCAGTATTGAGGGTTTGCTTCAGATTGGCGTGTCAGTATTGAAGGTTGGTGCTGCACTATTGGAGTGTTAGTAATTGAGGGTTTGCGCTATGGTGTGTCAGTTTCTGAGGGTGTGCTGCACTATTTGGGAGTGTCGGTAATTGAGGGTGTTTGCGCTATTGTGGTCTCTAACGGCGGTTGAGCTGCACTATTTCGAGTGTCGGTAATTGAGGGTGCGCTGCCTAATTGGAGTGTCGTAATTGAGGGTTTCCTTGAATTGGCTGGTCAGTATTAGGGTGTGCTCACGTATTGGAGTGTCGGTATTAGGGTGCGCTGCCTATTGCAGTATCAGTAATTGAGTGTGCGCTGCGCTATTGGAGGGTAAGTAATTGAGGTGTGCTGGCATTTTTGGACTGCAGTAATTGAGTTTGCGCTGCACTATTTGAGGGTCAGTAATTGAGTTTGTGCTGCACAATTGAAGTTTCAGAAATTGACATTTGCTGCACTATTAAAGTGTAGTAGTTGAGGAATGCTGTACTATTGGAGGGTCACGTAATCGAGGGGTGTGCTGCACTATTGGAGGATAAGTAATTGAGTGTGTGCTGCATTACTGGAATATCAGCAATTGAGGGCGTGCTGCCCTAATGGAGAGTCATTAATTGAGGGTGTGCTGCACTGTTGGAGTGTTAGTAATTGAGGGTGTTTTGTGCTATTGGTGTGTCAGTAACTGAGGGGGTGCTGCACTATTGGAGTGTCAGTAATTGAGGGTGCGCTGCACTATTGTAGTGCCAGTATTTGAGGTTGGGTGGTTATATAGGAGGGTCAGTAAATGAGGGTGTGCTGCACTATTGGAGGTGTCAGTAATTGGGTTCTGCTGCACTATTGGAGTGTCAGGAAATTGAGGGTGTGCTGCCACTATTGAGGTGTCAGTAATTGAAAGTGTGCTGCACTATTGGAGTGTCAGTAATTGAGGGTGTGCTGCACTATTGGAGTGTAAGTAATTGAGGGTGAGCTGCACTTTTGGATAGTCAGTAATTGGGGTGTGTTGCACGACTGTAGTGTCAGTAATTGAGGGTGTGCTGCATTATTGGGGTCAGTTAATTGAGGGTGTGCTGCACTATTGGTGTGTCAGAATTGAGGGTGTGCTGCACTATTGGAGTGTCAGTAATTGAGGTTGTGCTGCACTATTGGAGTGTCAGTAATTGAGTTTGTGCTGCACTGTTGGAGTGTCAGTAATTGAGTGTGTGTTGCACTATTTGAGTGTCAGTAATTGAGGGAGTGCTGCACTATTGGAGTGTCAGTAATTGAGGGGATGCTGCCCTACTGGTGTGTCAGGATGAGGGTTTGCCTTCAGAATTGGCCGTGACAGTAATGAGGGTGTGATGCACCACTGGAGTGTCAGTAATGGAGGGTCGCTGCACTATTGGAATGTCAGTAATGGAGGGTGTGCTGCACTATTGGAGTGTCAGTAATTGAGGGTGTGCTGCGCTATTGGTGTGTCAGTCATTGAGGGTGTGCTGCACTATTGGAGTGTCAGTAATTGAGGGTGTGCTGCAATATTGGTGTGTCAGTAACTGAGGGTGTGCTGTACTATTGGAGTGTCGATAATTGAGGGTGTGTTGCGCTATTGTGGTGTCTCTAACTGAGGTTGAGCCGCACTATTGGAGTGTCGGTAATTGAGGGTGCGCTGCACTATTTCAGTATCAGTAATTGAGTGTGCGCTGCGCTACTGGAGGGTAAGTAATTGAGGGTGTGCTGCATTATTGCAGTGTCAGTAACTGAGTGTGCGCTGCGTTATTGGAGGGTCAGTAATTGAGGGTGTGCTGCATTTTTGGACTGTCAGTAATTGAGTTTGCGCTGCACTATTTGAGGGTCAGTAATTGAGTTTGTGCTGCACAATTGAAGTTTCAGAAATTGACAATTTGCTGCACTATTAAAGTGCTAGTATTTGAGGATATGCTGTACTATTGGAGGGTCAGTAATCGAGGGGGTGCTGCACTATTGGAGGATAAGTAATTGAGGGTGTGCTACATTACTGGAATATCAGCAATTGAGGGCGTGCTGCCCTAATGGAGAGTCATTAATTGAGGGTGTGCTGCACTACTGGAGTGTTAGAATTGAATGTGTGCTGCACTTTTAGAGTGTCAGTAATTGAGGGTGTGCTGCACTATTGGAGTGTCAGTAATTGAGGGTGCGCTGCACTATTGTAGTGCCAGTATTTGAGGATGGGTGGTACTATTGGAGGATCAGTAAATGAGGGTGTGCTGCACTATTGGAGTGTCAGTAATTGAGTTTCTGCTGCACTGTTGGAGTGTCAGTAATTGAGGGTGTGCTGCACTATTGCAGGGTCAGTATTTGAGGCTGTGTTGCACTATTAGAGTGCCAGTAATTGAGGGTGTGCTGTACTATTGGAGTGTCAGTAATTGAGGGTTTGCTTCAGAATTGGCGTGTCAGTAATTGAGGGTGTGCTGCGCTATTGGAGGGTCAATAATTGAGGGTGTGTTGCGCTATTGTGGCGTCAGTAACTGAGGCTGTGCTGTGCTATTGGATTGTCAGTAATTGAGGGTGCACTGCGCTATTGGAGGATCAGTAATTGAGGGTGCGCTGCGCTATTGGAGGATCAGTCATTGAGGTTGTGCTGCAGTATTGGGGTATCAGTATTTGAGGGTGCACTGTGCTATTGGAGGGTCAGTAATTGTGGGTGTGCTGCAATATTGGAGTGTCAGTAAAGGAGGGTGTGTTGCGCTATTGTGGTGTCAGTAACTGAGGTTGTGCAGCACTATTCGAGTTTCGGTAATTGAGGGTGTGCTGCACTATTGCAGTATCAGTAATTGAGGGTTTGCTTCAGAATTGGCGTGTCAGTAATTGAGGGTGTGCTGCATTTTTGGACTGTCAGTAATTGAGTTTGCGCTGCACTATTTGAGGGTCAGTAATTGAGTTTGTGCTGCACAATTGAAGTTTCAGAAATTGACAATTTGCTGCACTATTAAAGTGCTAGTATTTGAGGATATGCTGTACTATTGGAGGGTCAGTAATTGAGGGTGTGCTGCACTATTGGAGTGTCAGTAATTGAGGGCGTGCTGCACTATTGGAGTGTCAGTAATTGAAGGTGTGCTGAACTAATGTAGCGCAGGAATTGAAGGTTTGCTGCACTATGAGTGTCAGTAATTGAGGGTGTGCTGCACTATTGGAGTGTCAGTACTTGAGGGTGTGCTGCACTATTGCAGTGTCAGTAATTGAGGGTGTGCTGCACTATTGGAGTTTCATTAATTGAGGCTGTGCTGCACTATTGGAGTGTCAGTAATTGAGGGTGTGCTGCACTATTGGAGTGTCTGTAATTGAGGGATTGCTTCAGAATTGGCATGTTAGTAATTGAGGGTGTGCTGCACTATTGGAGTGTCAGTAATTGAGGGTGTTTTGTGCTGTTGGTGTGTCAGTAACTGAGTGTGTGCTGCACTATTGGAGTGTCGGTAATTGAGGGTGTTTTGTGCTTTTGGTGTGTCAGTAACTGAGGGTGTGCTGCACTATTGGAGTGTCGGTAATTGAGGGTGTGCTGCACTATTGAAGTGTCTATAATTGAGGGTACGCTGCACTATTAGAGTGTCAGTAATTGAGGGTGTGGTGCACTATTGGAGTGTCAGTAATTGATGGTGTTCTCCACTACTGGAGAGTCAGCTATTGAGGGTGCGCTGCACTATTGGAGTGTCAGTAATTGAGTGTGTGCTGCATTACTGGAGTGTCAGTAATTGTGGGGGAGCTGCACAATTGCGGTGACAGTTTTCGAGGGTGTGCTACACTACTGAATGGTCGGTAATTGAGGGTGTGCTGCACTATTGGAGTGTCAGTAATTGAGGTTGTGCTGCACTATTGGAGTGTCAGTAATTGAGGTTGTGCTGCACTACTGGAGTGTCAGAAATTGAGGGTCTGCTGCACTATTGCAGGGTCAGTAATTGAGGGTGTGTTGCACTATTGGAGTGTCAGTAATTGAGGGGGTGCTGCCCTACTGGTGTGTCAGGAATTGAGGGTTTGCTTCAGAATTGGCGTGACAGTAATTGAGGGTGTGATGCACCACTGGAGTGTCAGTAATGGAGGGTGCGCTGCACTATTGGAATGTCAGTAATGGAGGGTGTGCTGCACTATTGGAGTGTCAGTAATTGAGGGTGTGCTGCGCTATTGGTGTGTCAGTCATTGAGGGTGTGCTGCACTATTGGAGTGTCAGTAATTGAGGGTGTGCTGCAATATTGGTGTGTCAGTAACTGAGGGTGTGCTGTACTATTGGAGTGTCGATAATTGAGGGTGTGTTGCGCTATTGTGGTGTCTCTAACTGAGGTTGAGCCGCACTATTGGAGTGTCGGTAATTGAGGGTGCGCTGCACTATTTCAGTATCAGTAATTGAGTGTGCGCTGCGCTACTGGAGGGTAAGTAATTGAGGGTGTGCTGCATTATTGCAGTGTCAGTAACTGAGTGTGCGCTGCGTTATTGGAGGGTCAGTAATTGAGGGTGTGCTGCATTTTTGGACTGTCAGTAATTGAGTTTGCGCTGCACTATTTGACGGTCAGTAATTGAGTTTGTGCTGCACAATTGAAGTTTCAGAAATTGACAATTTGCTGCACTATTAAAGTGCTAGTATTTGAGGATATGCTGTACTATTGGAGGGTCAGTAATCGAGGGGGTGCTGCACTATTGGAGGATAAGTAATTGAGGGTGTGCTACATTACTGGAATATCAGCAATTGAGGGCGTGCTGCCCTAATGGAGAGTCATTAATTGAGGGTATGCTGCACTACTGGAGTGTTAGAATTGAATGTGTGCTGCACTTTTGGAGTGTCAGTAATGGAGGGTGTGCTGCATTATTATTGGAGTGCCAGTAATTGAGGGTGTGCTGCACTATTGGAGTGTCAGTAATTGAGGGTGCGCTGCACTATTGTAGTGCCAGTATTTGAGGATGGGTGGTACTATTGGAGGATCAGTAAATGAGGGTGTGCTGCACTATTGGAGTGTCAGTAATTGAGTTTCTGCTGCACTGTTGGAGTGTCAGTAATTGAGGGTGTGCTGCACTATTGCAGGGTCAGTATTTGAGGCTGTGTTGCACTATTAGAGTGCCAGTAATTGAGGGTGTGCTGTACTATTGGAGTGTCAGTAATTGAGGGTTTGCTTCAGAATTGGCGTGTCAGTAATTGAGGGTGTGCTGCGCTATTGGAGGGTCAATAATTGAGGGTGTGTTGCGCTATTGTGGCGTCAGTAACTGAGGCTGTGCTGTGCTATTGGATTGTCAGTAATTGAGGGTGCACTGCGCTATTGGAGGATCAGTAATTGAGGGTGCGCTGCGCTATTGGAGGATCAGTCATTGAGGTTGTGCTGCAGTATTGGGGTATCAGTATTTGAGGGTGCACTGTGCTATTGGAGGGTCAGTAATTGTGGGTGTGCTGCAATATTGGAGTGTCAGTAAAGGAGGGTGTGTTGCGCTATTGTGGTGTCAGTAACTGAGGTTGTGCTGCACTATTCGAGTTTCGGTAATTGAGGGTGTGCTGCACTATTGCAGTATCAGTAATTGAGGGTTTGCTTCAGAATTGGCGTGTCAGTAATTGAGGGTGTGCTGCATTTTTGGACTGTCAGTAATTGAGTTTGCGCTGCACTATTTGAGGGTCAGTAATTGAGTTTGTGCTGCACAATTGAAGTTTCAGAAATTGACAATTTGCTGCACTATTAAAGTGCTAGTATTTGAGGATATGCTGTACTATTGGAGGGTCAGTAATTGAGGGCGTGCTGCACTATTGGAGTGTCAGTAATTGAAGGTGTGCTGAACTAATGTAGCGCAGGAATTGAAGGTTTGCTGCACTATTTGAGTGTCAGTAATTGAGGGTGTGCTGCACTATTGGAGTGTCAGTACTTGAGGGTGTGCTGCACTATTGCAGTGTCAGTAATTGAGGGTGTGCTGCACTATTGGAGTTTCATTAATTGAGGCTGTGCTGCACTATTGGAGTGTCAGTAATTGAGGGTGTGCTGCACTATTGGAGTGTCTGTAATTGAGGGATTGCTTCAGAATTGGCATGTTAGTAATTGAGGGTGTGCTGCACTATTGGAGTGTCAGTAATTGAGGGTGTTTTGTGCTGTTGGTGTGTCAGTAACTGAGTGTGTGCTGCACTATTGGAGTGTCGGTAATTGAGGGTGTTTTGTGCTGTTGGTGTGTCAGTAACTGAGGGTGTGCTGCACTATTGGAGTGTCGGTAATTGAGGGTGTGCTGCACTATTGAAGTGTCTATAATTGAGGGTACGCTGCACTATTAGAGTGTCAGTAATTGAGGGTGTGGTGCACTATTGGAGTGTCAGTAATTGATGGTGTTCTCCACTACTGGAGAGTCAGCTATTGAGGGTGCGCTGCACTATTGGAGTGTCAGTAATTGAGTGTGTGCTGCATTACTGGAGTGTCAGTAATTGTGGGGGAGCTGCACAATTGCGGTGACAGTTTTCGAGGGTGTGCTACACTACTGAATGGTCGGTAATTGAGGGTGTGCTGCACTATTGGAGTGTCAGTAATTGAGGTTGTGCTGCACTATTGGAGTGTCAGTAATTGAGGTTGTGCTGCACTACTGGAGTGTCAGAAATTGAGGGTCTGCTGCACTATTGCAGGGTCAGTAATTGAGGGTGTGTTGCACTATTGGAGTGTCAGTAATTGAGGGGGTGCTGCCCTACTGGTGTGTCAGGAATTGAGGGTTTGCTTCAGAATTGGCGTGACAGTAATTGAGGGTGTGATGCACCACTGGAGTGTCAGTAATGGAGGGTGCGCTGCACTATTGGAATGTCAGTAATGGAGGGTGTGCTGCACTATTGGAGTGTCAGTAATTGAGGGTGTGCTGCACTATTGGTGTGTCAGTCATTGAGGGTGTGCTGCACTATTGGAGTGTCAGTAATTGAGGGTGTGCTGCAATATTGGTGTGTCAGTAACTGAGGGTGTGCTGTACTATTGGAGTGTCGATAATTGAGGGTGTGTTGCGCTATTGTGGTGTCTCTAACTGAGGTTGAGCCGCACTATTGGAGTGTCGGTAATTGAGGGTGCGCTGCACTATTTCAGTATCAGTAATTGAGTGTGCGCTGCGCTACTGGAGGGTAAGTAATTGAGGGTGTGCTGCATTATTGCAGTGTCAGTAACTGAGTGTGCGCTGCGTTATTGGAGGGTCAGTAATTGAGGGTATGCTGCATTTTTGGACTGTCAGTAATTGAGTTTGCGCTGCACTATTTGAGGGTCAGTAATTGAGTTTGTGCTGCACAATTGAAGTTTCAGAAATTGACAATTTGCTGCACTATTAAAGTGCTAGTATTTGAGGATATGCTGTACTATTGGAGGGTCAGTAATCGAGGGGGTGCTGCACTATTGGAGGATAAGTAATTGAGGGTGTGCTACATTACTGGAATATCAGCAATTGAGGGCGTGCTGCCCTAATGGAGAGTCATTAATTGAGGGTATGCTGCACTACTGGAGTGTTAGAATTGAATGTGTGCTGCACTTTTGGAGTGTCAGTAATGGAGGGTGTGCTGCATTATTATTGGAGTGCCAGTAATTGAGGGTGTGCTGCACTATTGGAGTGTCAGTAATTGAGGGTGCGCTGCACTATTGTAGTGCCAGTATTTGAGGATGGGTGGTACTATTGGAGGATCAGTAAATGAGGGTGTGCTGCACTATTGGAGTGTCAGTAATTGAGTTTCTGCTGCACTATTGGAGTGTCAGTAATTGAGGGTGTGCTGCACTATTGCAGGGTCAGTATTTGAGGCTGTGTTGCACTATTAGAGTGCCAGTAATTGAGGGTGTGCTGCACTATTGGAGTGTCAGTAATTGAGGGTTTGCTTCAGAATTGGCGTGTCAGTAATTGAGGGTGTGCTGCGCTATTGGAGGGTCAATAATTGAGGGTGTGTTGCGCTATTGTGGCGTCAGTAACTGAGGCTGTGCTGCGCTATTGGATTGTCAGTAATTGAGGGTGCACTCCGCTATTGGAGGATCAGTAATTGAGGGTGCGCTGCGCTATTGGAGGATCAGTCATTGAGGTTGTGCTGCAGTATTGGGGTATCAGTATTTGAGGGTGCACTGTGCTATTGGAGGGTCAGTAATTGTGGGTGTGCTGCAATATTGGAGTGTCAGTAATTGAGGGTGTGTTGCGCTATTGTGGTGTCAGTAACTGAGGTTGTGCTGCACTATTCGAGTTTCGGTAATTGAGGGTGTGCTGCACTATTGCAGTATCAGTAATTGAGGGTTTGCTTCAGAATTGGCGTGTCAGTAATTGAGGGTGTGCTGCATTTTTGGACTGTCAGTAATTGAGTTTGCGCTGCACTATTTGAGGGTCAGTAATTGAGTTTGTGCTGCACAATTGAAGTTTCAGAAATTGACAATTTGCTGCACTATTAAAGTGCTAGTATTTGAGGATATGCTGTACTATTGGAGGGTCAGTAATCGAGGGGGTGCTGCACTATTGGAGGATAAGTAATTGGGGGTGTGCTGCATTACTGGAATATCAGCAATTGAGGCCGTGCTGCCCTAATGGAGAGTCATTAATTGAGGGTGTGCTGCACTACTGGAGTGTCAGTAATTGAGGTTGCGCTGCACTATTGTTGTACCAGTTTTTGAGGATAGGCGGTACTATTGGAGGGTCAGTAAATGAGGGTGTGCTGCACTATTGGAGGAGTGTCAGTAATTGAGGTTGTGCTGCACTATTGGAGTGTCAGTAATTGAGGTTGTGCTGCACTACTGGAGTGTCAGAAATTGAGGGTCTGCTGCACTATTGCAGGGTCAGTAATTGAGGGTGTGTTGCACTATTGGAGTGTCAGTAATTGAGGGGGTGCTGCCCTACTGGTGTGTCAGGAATTGAGTGTTTGCTTCAGAATTGGCGTGACAGTAATTGAGGGTGTGATGCACCACTGGAGTGTCAGTAATGGAGGGTGCGCTGCACTATTGGAATGTCAGTAATGGAGGGTGTGCTGCACTATTGGAGTGTCAGTAATTGAGGGTGTGCTGCACTATTGGAGTGTCAGTCATTGAGGGTGTGCTGCACTATTGGAGTGTCAGTAATTGAGGGTGTGCTGCAATATTGGTGTGTCAGTAACTGAGAGTGTGCTGTACTATTGGAGTGTCGGTAATTGAGGGTGTGTTGCGCTATTGTGGTGTCTCTAACTGAGGTTGAGCCGCACTATTGGAGTGTCGGTAATTGAGGGTGCGCTGCACTATTTCAGTATCAGTAATTGAGTGTGCGCTGCGCTACTGGAGGGTAAGTAATTGAGGGTGTGCTGCATTATTGCAGTGTCAGTAACTGAGTGTGCGCTGCGTTATTGGAGGGTCAGTAATTGAGGGTGTGCTGCATTTTTGGACTGTCAGTAATTGAGTTTGCGCTGCACTATTTGAGGGTCAGTAATTGAGTTTGTGCTGCACAATTGAAGTTTCAGAAATTGACAATTTGCTGCACTATTAAAGTGCTAGTATTTGAGGATATGCTGTACTATTGGAGGGTCAGTAATCGAGGGGGTGCTGCACTATTGGAGGATAAGTAATTGAGGGTGTGCTACATTACTGGAATATCAGCAATTGAGGGCGTGCTGCCCTAATGGAGAGTCATTAATTGAGGGTGTGCTGCACTACTGGAGTGTTAGAATTGAATGTGTGCTGCACTTTTGGAGTGTCAGTAATTGAGGGTGTGCTGCACTATTGGAGTGTCAGTAATTGAGGGTGCGCTGCACTATTGTAGTGCCAGTATTTGAGGATGGGTGGTACTATTGGAGGATCAGTAAATGAGGGTGTGCTGCACTATTGGAGTGTCAGTAATTGAGTTTCTGCTGCACTGTTGGAGTGTCAGTAATTGAGGGTGTGCTGCACTATTGCAGGGTCAGTATTTGAGGCTGTGTTGCACTATTAGAGTGCCAGTAATTGAGGGTGTGCTGTACTATTGGAGTGTCAGTAATTGAGGGTTTGCTTCAGAATTGGCGTGTCAGTAATTGAGGGTGTGCTGCGCTATTGGAGGGTCAATAATTGAGGGTGTGTTGCGCTATTGTGGCGTCAGTAACTGAGGCTGTGCTGTGCTATTGGATTGTCAGTAATTGAGGGTGCACTGCGCTATTGGAGGATCAGTAATTGAGGGTGCGCTGCGCTATTGGAGGATCAGTCATTGAGGTTGTGCTGCAGTATTGGGGTATCAGTATTTGAGGGTGCACTGTGCTATTGGAGGGTCAGTAATTGTGGGTGTGCTGCAATATTGGAGTGTCAGTAAAGGAGGGTGTGTTGCGCTATTGTGGTGTCAGTAACTGAGGTTGTGCTGCACTATTCGAGTTTCGGTAATTGAGGGTGTGCTGCACTATTGCAGTATCAGTAATTGAGGGTTTGCTTCAGAATTGGCGTGTCAGTAATTGAGGGTGTGCTGCATTTTTGGACTGTCAGTAATTGAGTTTGCGCTGCACTATTTGAGGGTCAGTAATTGAGTTTGTGCTGCACAATTGAAGTTTCAGAAATTGACAATTTGCTGCACTATTAAAGTGCTAGTATTTGAGGATATGCTGTACTATTGGAGGGTCAGTAATTGAGGGTGTGCTGCACTATTGGAGTGTCAGTAATTGAGGGCGTGCTGCACTATTGGAGTGTCAGTAATTGAAGGTGTGCTGAACTAATGTAGCGCAGGAATTGAAGGTTTGCTGCACTATTTGAGTGTCAGTAATTGAGGGTGTGCTGCACTATTGCAGTGTCAGTAATTGAGGGTGTGCTGCACTATTGGAGTTTCATTAATTGAGGCTGTGCTGCACTATTGGAGTGTCAGTAATTGAGTGTGTGCTGCACTATTGGAGTGTCTGTAATTGAGGGATTGCTTCAGAATTGGCATGTTAGTAATTGAGGGTGTGCTGCATTATTGGAGTGTCAGTAATTGAGGGTGTTTTGTGCTGTTGGTGTGTCAGTAACTGAGTGTGTGCTGCACTATTGGAGTGTCGGTAATTGAGGGTGTTTTGTGCTGTTGGTGTGTCAGTAACTGAGGGTGTGCTGCACTATTGGAGTGTCGGTAATTGAGGGTGTGCTGCACTATTGAAGTGTCTATAATTGAGGGTACGCTGCACTATTAGAGTGTCAGTAATTGAGGGTGTGGTGCACTATTGGAGTGTCAGTAATTGATGGTGTTCTCCACTACTGGAGAGTCAGCTATTGAGGGTGCGCTGCACTATTGGAGTGTCAGTAATTGAGTGTGTGCTGCATTACTGGAGTGTCAGTAATTGTGGGGGAGCTGCACAATTGCGGTGACAGTTTTCGAGGGTGTGCTACACTACTGAATGGTCGGTAATTGAGGGTGTGGTGCACTATTGGAGTGTCAGTAACTGAGGGTGAGCTGCACTATTGGAGTGTCAGTAATTGAGGGTGTGCTGCACTATTGGAGTGTCGGTAATTGAGGGTGTGCTGCACTATTGGAGTGTCAGTAATTGAGGGTGTTTTGTGCTATTGGTGTGTCAGTAACTGAGAGTGTGCTGCACTATTGGAGTGTCAGTAATTGAGGGTGTGCTGCACTATTGGAGTGTCGGTAATTGAGGGTGTGCTGCACTATTGGACTGTCAGTAATTGAGGGTGTTTTGTGCTATTGGTGTGTCAGTAACTGAGGGTGTGCTGCCCTATTGGAGTGTCAGTAATTGTGGGTGTTTTGTGCTATTGGTGTGTCAGTAACTGAGGGTGTGCTGCACTATTGGAGTGTCAGTAATTGAGTGTGCGCTGCACTACTTGAGGGTCATTAATTGAGTTTGTGCTGCACTATTGGAGTGTCAGAATTGAGGGTGTGCTGCACTGTGGGTGTTTCAGTAATTGAGGGTGTGCTGCATTATGAAGTGTCAGTGTTTGAGGGTGTGCTGCACTATTGGAGTGTTAGTAATTGAGGGTGTGCTGCACTAATGGAGTGTCAAAAATTGAGCGTTTGCTGCTCTATTTATGTGCCAGTATTTGAGGATATGCGGTACTATTGGAGTGTCAGTAAATGAGCGTGTGCTGCATTATTGGAGTGTCAGTAATTGAGGGTCTGCTGCACTGTTGGAGTGTCAGGAATTGAGGGCGTGCTGCACTATTGCAGGGTCAGTAATTAAGGGTGTGTTGCACTATTGGAGTGTCAGTAAGTGAGGGTGTGCTTCACTATTAGAGTGTCAGTAATTGCGGGTTTGCTTCAGAATCGGCGTGTCAGTAATTGAGGGTGTGCTGCACTATTGGAGTGTCAGTAATTGAGGGTGTGCTGCACTATTGGAGTGTCAGTAATTGAGGGTGTGCTGAACTATTGGAGTGTCAGTAATGGAGGGTGCGCTGCACTATTGTAGTGAGAGTAATTGAGGATAGGCGGTACTATTGGAGGGTCAGTAAATGAGGGTGTGCTGCACTATTGGAGTGTCAGTAATTGAGGTTGTGCTGCATTACTCGAGTGTCAGGAATTGAGGGTGTGCTGCACTATTGCAGGGTCAGTAATTGAGGGTGTGCTGCTCTATTGCAGTGTCAGTATTTGAGTGTTTGCTTCAGAATTGGTGTGTCAGTAATTGAGGGTATGCTGCACTATTGGAGTGTCAGTAATTGAGGCTGTGCTACACTATTGGAGTGTCAGTAATTGAGGGTGTTTTGTGCTATTGGTGTGTCAGTAACTGAGGGTGTGCTGCACTATTGGAGTGTCGGTAATTGAGGGTGTGCTGCACTATTGCAGTATCAGTAATTGTGTGTGTGCTGTGCTGTTGGAGGGTCAGTTATTGAGGGTGTGCTGCATTATTGGAGTGTCAGTAATTGAGTGTGCGCTGCACTATTTGAAGGTCAGTAATTGAGTTTGTGCTGCACTATTGGAGTGTCAGAATTGAGGGTGTGCTGCACAATTGAAGTTTCAGAAATTGACCGTTTGCTGCACTATTATAGTGCCAGTATTTGAGTATATGCTGTAATTTAGAGGGTCAGTAATCGAGGGAGTGCTGCACTATTGTATTGTCCGTCATTGAGGGTCTGCTGCACTGTTGGTGTTTCAGTAATTGACGGTGTGCTGCATTATTGGAGTGTCAGCACTATTGGTGTGCTGCACTATTCGAGTTTCGGTGATTGCACTATTGCAGTATCAGTAATTGAGGGTTTGCTTCAGAATTGGCGAGTCAGTAATTGAAGGTGTGCTGCACTGTTGGAGTGTTAGTAATTGAGGGTGTTTTGTGCTATTGGTGTGTCAGTTACAGAGGGTGTGCTGCACTATTGGAGTGTCGGTAATTGAGAGTGTGTTGCGCTATTGTGGTGTCTCTAACTGAGGTTGAGCTGCACTATTCGAGTGTCGGTAATTGAGGGTGCGCTGCACTATTGGAGTGTCAGTAATTGAGGGTTTCCTTCAGAATTGGCTGGTCAGTAATTGAGGGTGTGCTGCACTATTGGAGTGTCAGTAATTGAGGGTGCGCTGCACTATTGCAGTATCAGTAATTGAGTGTGCGCTGCGCTATTGGAGGGTAAGTAATTGAGGGTGTGCTGCATTTTTGGACTGCCAGTAATTGAGTTTGCGCTGCACTATTTGAGGGTCAGTAATTGAGTTTGTGCTGCACAATTGAAGTTTCAGAAATTGACAATTTGCTGCACTATTAAAGTGCTAGTATTTGAGGATATGCTGTACTATTGGAGGGTCAGTAATCGAGGGGGTGCTGCACTATTGGAGGATAAGTAATTGAGGGTGTGCTGCATTACTGGAATATCAGCAATTGAGGGCGTGCTGCCCTAATGGAGAGTCATTAATTGAGGGTGTGCTGCACTGTTGGAGTGTTAGTAATTGAGGGTGCGCTGCACTATTGTAGTGCCAGTATTTGAGGATGGGTGGTACTATTGGTGTGTCAGTAACTGAGGGGGTGCTGCACTATTGGAGTGTCAGTAATTGAGGGTGCGCTGCACTATTGTAGTGCCAGTATTTGAGGATGGGTGGTACTATTGGAGGGTCAGTAAATGAGGGTGTGCTGCACTATTGGAGTGTCAGTAATTGAGGTTCTGCTGCACTATTGGAGTGTCAGGAATTGAGGGTGTGCTGCACTATTGCAGGGTCAGTATTTGAGGCTGTGTTGCACTATTGGAGTGTCAGTAATTGAGGGTGTGCTGCACTATTGGAGTGTCAGTAATTGAGGGTTTGCTTCAGAATTGGCGTGTCAGTAATTGAGGGTGTGCTGCGCTACTTGTGTGTCAGTACTTGTGGGTGCGCTGCACTATTGGAGTGTCAGTAATTGAGGGTGTTTTGTGCTATTGGTGTGTCAGAAACTGAGGGTGTGCTGCACTATTGGAGTGTCGGTAATTGAGGGTGCGCTGCACTATTGCAGTATCAGTAATTGAGTGTGCGCTGCGCTATTGGAGTGTCAGTTATTGAGGGTGTGCTGCGTTATTGGAGTGTCAGTAATTAACCGTTTGCTGCACTATTATAGTGGCAGTATTTGAGGATATGCTGTACTATTGGAGGGTCAGTAATTGTTGGTGTGCTGCACTATTGGAGTGTCAGTAATTGAAGTTGTGCTGCACTATTGGAGTGTGAGTATTTGAGGGTGTGCTGCACTATTGGAGTGTCATTAATTGAGGGCGAGCTGCACTTCGGGAGTGTCAGAATTGAGGGTGTGCTGCACTATTGGAGTGTCAATATTTGAGGGTGTGTTTCATTGTTGGAGTGTCAGTAATTCAGGGTGTGCTGCACTATTGGAGTGTCAGTAATTGAGGGTGTGCTGCACTATTGGAGTGTCAGTAATTGCGGGTGTGCTGCACTATTGGAGTGTCAGTAATTGAGGGTGTGCTGAACTATTGGAGTGTCAGTAATTGAGGGTGGGCTGCACTATTGGAGTGTCCGTAATTGAGGGTGTGCTGCACTATTGGAGTGTCAGTAATTGAGGGTGTGCAGCACTATTGGAGTGTCAGTAATTGAGGGTGTGCTGCACTATTGGAGTGTCGGTAATTGAGGGTGGGCTGCACTATTGGAGTGTCCGTAATTGAGGGTGTGCTGCACTATTGGAGTGTCAGTAATTGAGGGTGTGCTGCACTATTGGAGTGTCAGTAATTGAGGGTGTGCTGCACTATTGGAGTGTCAGTAATTGAGGGTGTGCTGCATTATTGGAGTGTCAGTAATTGAGGGTCTGCTGCACTGTTGGAGTGTCAGGAATTGAGGTTGTGCTGCACTATTGCAGGGTCAATAATTGAGGGAGTGTTGCACTATTGGAGTGTAAGTAAGTGAGGGTGTGATTCACTATTAGAGTGTCCGTAATTGAGGGTTTGCTTCAGAATCGGCGTGTCAGTAATTGAGGGTGTGCTGCACTATTGGAGTGTCAGTAATTGAGGGTGTGCTGCACTATTGGAGTGTCAGTAATTGAGGGTGTGCTGCACTATTGGAGTGTCAGTAATTGAGGGAGTACTGCACTATTGGAGTGTCAGTAATTGAGGGAGTGCTGCACTATTGGAGTGTCAGTAATTGAGGGTGTGCTGCACTATTGGAGTGTCAGTAATTGAGGGTGCGCTGCGCTATTGGAGTGTCAGTAATTGAGGGTGCGCTGCGCTATTGGAGTGTCAGTAATTGAGGGTGCGCTGCGGTATTTGAGTGTCAGTAATTGTGGGTGCGCTGCAGTATAGGAGTGTCATTAATGGAGGCTTTGCTGCAGTATTGGAATGCCAGTAATTGAGGGTGTGCTGCACTATTGGAGTGCCAGTAATTGAGGGTGTGCTGCACTATTGGAGTGCCAGTAATTGAGGGTGTCTGCACATTTGGAGTGTCAGTAATTGAGGGTGCGCTGCACGATTGTAGTGCCAGTATTTGAGGATATGCGGTAATATTGGTGGGTTAGTAAATGAGGGTGCGCTGCACAATTGGACTGTCAGTAATTGAGGTTGTGCAGCCCTATTGGAGTGTCAGGAATTGAGGGTTTGCCTCAGAATTGTCGTGACAGTAATTGAGGTTGTGCTGCACTATTGGAGTGTTAGTAATTGAGGGTGCGCTGCACCACTGGAGTGTCAGTAATGGAGGGTGCGCTGCACGATTGCAGTGTCAGTAATGGAGGGTGCGCTGCACTATTGGAGTGTCAGTAATTGAGGGTGCGCTGCACTATTGGAGTGTCAGTAATTCAGGATGCGCTGCACTATAGGAGTGTCATTAATTGAGGCTGTGCTGCACTATTGGAGTCTCAGTAATTGAGGTTGCACTGTGCTTTTGGAGGGTCTGTAATTGAGGGTGTGTTGCGCTATTGTGGTGTCAGTAACTGAGGCTGTGCTGCACTATTGGATTGTCAGTAATTGAGAGTGCACTGCGCTACTGGAGGATCAGTAATTGAGGGTGCACTGTGCTATTGGAGGATCAGTCATTGAGGTTGTGCTGCAGTTTTGGGGTATCAGTATCTGAGGTTGCACTGTACTATTGGAGGGTCGGTAATTGTGGGTGTGCTGCAATATTGGAGTGTCAGTAATTGAGGGTGTGTTGCGCTATTGTGGTGTCAGTAACTGAGGCTGTGCTGCACTGTTGGAGTGTTAGTAATTGAGGGTGTTTTGTGCTATTGGTGTGTCAGTAACTGAGGGTGTGCTGCACTATTGGAGTGTCAGTAATTGAGGGTGCGCTGCACTATTGTAGTGCCAGTATTTGAGGATGGGTGGTACTATTGGAGGGTCAGTAAATGAGGGTGTGCTGCACTATTGGAGTGTCAGTAATTGAGGTTCTGCTGCACTATTGGAGTGTCAGGAATTGAGGGTGTGCTGCACTATTGCAGGGTCAGTATTTGAGGCTGTGTTGCACTATTGGAGTGTCAGTAATTGAGGGTGTGCTGCACTATTGGAGTGTCAGTAATTGAGGGTTTGCTTCAGAATTGGCGTGTCAGTAACTGAGGGTATGGTGCGCTACTTGTGTGTCAGTACTTGTGGGTGCGCTGCACTATTGGAGTGTCAGTAATTGAGGGTGTTTTGTGCTATTGGTGTGTCAGAAACTGAGGGTGTGCTGCACTATTGGAGTGTCGGTAATTGAGGGTGCGCTGCACTATTGCAGTATCAGTAATTGAGTGTGCGCTGCACTATTGGAGTGTCAGTTATTGAGGGTGTGCTGCGTTATTGGAGTGTCAGTAATTAACCGTTTGCTGCACTATTATAGTGGCAGTATTTGAGGATATGCTGTACTATTGGAGGGTCAGTAATTGTTGGTGTGCTGCACTATTGGAGTGTCAGTAATTGAAGTTGTGCTGCACTATTGGAGTGTGAGTATTTGAGGGTGTGCTGCACTATTGGAGTGTCATTAATTGAGGGCGAGCTGCACTTCGGGAGTGTCAGAATTGAGGGTGTGCTGCACTATTGGAGTGTCAATATTTGAGGGTGTGTTTCATTGTTGGAGTGTCAGTAATTCAGGGTGTGCTGCACTATTGGAGTGTCAGTAATTGAGGGTGTGCTGCACTATTGGAGTGTCAGTAATTGCAGGTGTGCTGCACTATTGGAGTGTCAGTAATTGAGGGTGTGCTGCACTATTGGAGTGTCCGTAATTGAGGGTGTGCTGCACTATTGGAGTGTCAGTAATTGAGGGTGTGCAGCACTATTGGAGTGTCAGCAATTGAGGGTGTGCTGCAGTTTTGGGGTATCAGTATCTGAGGTTGCACTGTACTATTGGAGGGTCGGTAATTGAGGGTGTGCTGCATTACTGGAGTGTCAGTAACTGAGTGTGCGCTGCGTTATTGGAGGGTCAGTAATTGAGTGTATGCTGCATTTTTGGAGTGTCAGTAATTGCGGGTGTGCTGCACTATTGGAGTGTCAGTAATTGAGGGTGTGCTGCACTATTGGAGTGTCAGTAATTGAGGGTGGGCTGCACTATTGGAGTGTCCATAATTGAGGGTGTGCTGCACTATTGGAGTGTCAGTAATTGAGGGTGTGCTGCACTATTGGAGTGTCAGTAATTGAGGGTGTGCTGCACTATTGGAGTGTCAGTAATTGAGGGTGTGCTGCACTATTGGAGTGTCAGTAATTGAGGGTGTGCTGCACAATTGAAGTTTCAGAAATTGACCGTTTGCTGCACTATTATACTGCCAGTATTTGATTATATGCTGTAATTTGGAGGGTCAGTAATTGACGGTGTGCTGCATTATTGGAGTGTCCGTAATTGAGGGACTGCTGCACTGTTAGTGTTTCAGTAATTGACGGTGTGCTGCATTATTGGAGTGTCAGTGATTGAGGGTGTGCTGCACTATTGGAGTGTTAGTAATTGAGGGTGTGCTGCACAATTGACGTGTCAGAAATCGAGCGTTTGCTGCACTATTGATGTGCCAGTATTTGAGGATATGCGGTTATATTGGAGGGTCAGTAAATGAGCGTGTGCTGCATTATTGGAGTGTCAGTAATTGAGGGTCTGCTACACTGTTGGAGTGTCAGGAATTGAGGGTGTGCTGCACTATTGCAGGGTCAGTAATTGAGGGAGTGTTGCACTATTGGAGTGTAAGTAAGTGAGGGTGTGCTTCACTATTAGAGTGTCAGTAATTGAGGGTTTGCTTCAGAATCGGCGTGTCAGTAATTGAGGGTGTGCTGCACTATTGGAGTGTCAGTAATTGAGGGTGTGCTGCACTATTGGAGTGTCAGTAATTGAGGGAGTGCTGCACTATTGAAGTGTCAGAAATTGAGGGAGTGCTGCACTATTGGAGTGTCAGTAATTGAGGGTGTGCTGCACTATTGCAGTTTCAGTAATTGAGGGTGCGCTGCGCTATTGGAGTGTCAGTAATTGAGGGTGCGCTGTGCTATTGGAGTGTCAGTAATTGTGGGTGCGCTGCAGTATATGAGTGTCATTAATGGAGGCTTTGCTGCAGTATTGGAGTGCCAGTAATTGAGGGTGTTCTGCACTATTGGAGTGCCAGTAATTGAGGGTGTGCTGCACTATTGGAGTGCCAGTAATTGAGGGTGTGCTGCACATTTAGAGTGTCAGTAATTGAGGGTGCGCTGCACAATTGTAGTGCCAGTATTTGAGGATATGCGGTACTATTGGAAGGTCAGTAAATGAGGGTGTGCTGCACAATTGGAGTGTCAGTAATTGAGGTAGTGCAGCCCTATTGGAGTGTCAGGAATTGAGGGTTTGCCTCAGAATTGTCGTGACAGTAATTGAGGGTTTGCTGCACTATTGGAGTGTTAGTAATTGAGGGTGCGCTGCACCACTGGAGTGTCAGTAATGGAGGGTGCGCTGCACAATTGGAGTGTCAGTAATGGAGCGTGCGCTGCACTATTGGAGTGTCAGTAATTGTGCATGCGCTGCACTATTGGAATGTCAGTAATTCAGCGTGCGCTGCACTATAGGAGTGTCATTAATTGAGGCTGTGCTGCACTACTGGAGTGTCAGTAATTGAGGTTGCACTGCGCTAATGGAGGATCAGTAATTGAGGGTGCACTGTGCTATTGGAGGATCAGTCATTGAGGTTGTGCTGCAGTTTTGGGGTATCAGTATCTGAGGTTGCACTGTACTAATGGAGGTTCAGTAATTGTGGTTGTGCTGCAATATTGGAGGGTCAGTAATTGTGGGTGTGCTGCAATATTGGAGTGTCAGTAATTGAGGGTGTGTTGCGCTATTGTGCTGTCAGTAACTGAGGCTGTGCTGCACTATTCGAGTTTCGGTGATTGCCCTATTGCAGTATCAGTAATTGAGGGTTTGCTTCAGAATTGGCGTGTCAGTAATTGAGGGTGTGCTGCACTGTTGGAGTGTTAGTAATTGAGGGTGTTTTGTGCTATTGGTGTGTCAGTAACTGAGGGTGTGCTGCACTATTGGAGTGTCGGTAATTGAGGGTGTGTTGCGCTATTGTGGTGTCTCTAACTGAGGTTGAGCTGCACTATTCGAGTGACGGTAATTGAGGGTGCGCTGTACTATTGGAGTGTCAGTAATTGAGGGTGTCCTTCAGAATTGGCTGGTCAGTAATTGAGGGTGTGCTGCACTATTGGAGTGTCGGTAATTGAGGGTGCGCTGCACTATTGCAGTATCAGTAATTGAGTGTGCGCTGCGCTATTGGAGGGTAAGTAATTGAGGGTGTGCTGCATTATTGGAGTGTCAGTAACTGAGTGTGCGCTGCGTTATTGGAGGGTCAGTAATTGAGGGTGTGCTGCATTTTTGGACTGTCAGTAATTGAGTTTGCGCTGCACTATTTGAGGGTCAGTAATTGAGTTTGTGCTGCACAATTGAAGTTTCAGAAATTGACAATTTGCTGCACTATTAAAGTGCTAGTATTTGAGGATATGCTGTACTACTGGAGGGTCAGTAATCGAGGGGGTGCTGCACTATTGGAGGATAAGTAATTGAGGGTGTGCTGCATTACTGGAATATCAGCAATTGAGGGTGTGCTGCCCTAATGGAGAGTCATTAATTGAGGGTGTGCTGCACTACTGGAGTGTCAGTAATTGAGGGCGTACTGCACTATTGGAGTGCCAGTAATTGAGGGTGTTCTGCACTATTGGAGTGTCAGTAATTGAGGGTGCGCTGCATTATTGTAGTGCCAGTATTTGAGGATGGGTGGTACTATTGGAGGGTCAGTAAATGAGGGTGTGCTGCACTATTGGAGTGTCAGTAATTGAGGTTCTGCTGCACTATTGGAGTGTCAGGAATTGAGGGTGTGCTGCACTATTGCAGGGTCACTACTTGAGGCTGTGTTGCACTATTGGAGTGTCGGTAATTGAGGGTGTGCTGCACTATTGGAGTGTCAGTAATTGAGGGTTTGCTTCAGAATTGGCGTGTCAGTAATTGAGGGTGTGCTGCGCTACTTGTGTGTCAGTACTTGTGGGTACGCTGCACTATTGGAGTGTCAGTAATTGAGGGTGTTTTGTGCTATTGGTGTGTCAGAAACTGAGGGTGTGCTGCACTATTGGAGTGTCGGTAATTGAGGGTGCGCTGCACTATTGCAGTATCAGTAATTGTGTGTGTGCTGCGCTATTGGAGTGTTGGTTATTGAGGGTGTGCTGCACTATTGGAGTGTCAGTAATTAACTGTTTGCTGCACTATTATAGTGGCAGTATTTGAGGATATGCTGTACTATTGGAGGGTCAGTAATTGTTGGTGTGCTGCACTATTGGAGTGTCAGTAATTGAGGTTGTGCTGCACTATTGGAGTGTGAGTATTTGAGGGTGTGCTGCACTATTGGAGTGTCATTAATTGAGGGCGAGCTGCACTTCAGGAGTGTCAGAATTGAGGGTGTGCTGCACTATTGGAGTGTCAATATTTGAGGGTGTGCTTCATTGTTGGAGTGTCAGTAATTCAGGGTGTGCTGCACTATTGGAGTGTCAGTAATTGAGGGTGTGCTGCACTATTGGAGTGTCAGTACTTGCGGGTGTGCTGGACTATTGGAGTGTCAGTAATTGAGGGTGTGCTGCACTATTGGAGTGTCAGTAATTGAGGGTGGGCTGCATTATTGGAGTGTCCATAATTGAGGGTGTGCTGCACTATTGGAGTGTCAGTAATTGAGGGTGTGCTGCACTATTGGAGTGTCAGTAATTGAGGGTGTGCTGCACAACTGAAGTTTCAGAAATTGACCGTTTGCTGCACTATTATACTGCCAGTATTTGAGTATATGCTGTAATTTGGAGGGTCAGTAATTGACGGTGTGCTGCACTATTGGATTGTCAGTGTTTTAGGGTGTGCTGCACAATTGGAGTGTTAGTAATTGAGGGTGTGCTGCACAATTGACGTGTCAGAAATCGAGCGTTTGCTGCACTATTGATGTGCCAGTATTTGAGGATATGCGGTACTATTGGAGGGTCAGTAAATGAGCGTGTGCTGCATTATTGGAGTGTCAGTAATTGAGGGTCTGCTGCACTGTTGGAGTGTCAGGAATTGAGGGTGTGCTGCACTATTGCAGGGTCAGTAATTGAGGGAGTGTTGCACTATTGGAGTGTAAGTAAGTGAGGGTGTGCTTCACTATTAGAGTGTCAGTAATTGAGGGTTTGCTTCAGAATCAGCGTGTCAGTAATTGAGGGTGTGCTGCACTATTGGAGTGTCAGTAATTGAGGGTGTGCTGCACTATTGGAGTGTCAGTAATTGAGGGTGTGCTGCACTATTGAGTGTCAGTAATTGAGGGTGTGCTGCACTATTGGAGTGTCAGTAATTGAGGTGTGCTCGCACTATTGGAGGTCCGTAATTGAGGTTTGCTGCACTATTGAGTGTCAGTAATTGAGGGTGTGCTGCACTATTGGAGTGTCAGTAATTGAGGTGTGCTGCACTATTGGAGTGTCAGTAATTGAGGGTGTGCTTCCACTATTGATGTGTCAGTAAGTGAGGGTGTGCTGAACTATTGTAGTGTCAATAATTGAGGTTGTGCTACCCTATTGGAGTGTCAGTAATTGAGGGTGTTCTGCACTACTGGAGTGTCAATAATTGAGGGTGTGCAGCACTATAGGAGTGTCAGTAATTGAGGGTTTGCTTGCATATTGGGTGTCAGTCATTGAGGGGTGCTGCACCATTGGAGAGTCAGTAATTTGAGTGTGTGCTGCACTATTGGAGGGTCAATAATTGTGAGTGTGCTGCCATATTGGAGTGTCAGTAATTGAGGTTGTGTTGCGCTATCGTGGTATCAGTAACTGAGGCTGTGCTGCACTATTCGAGTGTCGGTAATTGAGGGCGTGTTGCTCTATTGGAGTATCAGTAATTGAGTGTGCGCTGCGCTACTGGAGGTTCATTAATTGATGCTGTGCTGCACTATTGGAGTGTCAGTAATTGAGGTTGCGCTGCACTATTGTTGTACCAGTTTTTGAGGATAGGCGGTACTATTGGAGGGTCAGTAAATGAGGGTGTGCTGCACTATTGGAGTGTCAGTAATTGAGGTTGTGCTGCACTATTGGAGTGTCAGTAATTGAGGTTGTGCTGCACTACTGGAGTGTCAGAAATTGAGGGTCTGCTGCACTATTGCAGGGTCAGTAATTGAGGGTGTGTTGCACTATTGGAGTGTCAGTAATTGAGGGTGTGCTGCCCTACTGGTGTGTCAGGAATTGAGGGTTTGCTTCAGAATTGGCGTGACAGTAATTGAGGGTGTGATGCACCACTGGAGTGTCAGTAATGGAGGGTGCGCTGCACTATTGGAATGTCAGTAATGGAGGGTGCGCTGCACTATTGGAATGTCAGTAATGGAGGGTGTGCTGCACTATTGGAGTGTCAGTAATTGAGGGTGTGCTGCACTATTGGTGTGTCAGTCATTGAGGGTGTGCTGCACTATTGGAGTGTCAGTAATTGAGGGTGTGCTGCAATATTGGTGTGTCAGTAACTGAGGGTGTGCTGTACTATTGGAGTGTCGGTAATTGAGGGTGTGTTGCGTTATTGTGGTGTCTCTAACTGAGGTTGAGCCGCACTATTGGAGTGTCGGTAATTGAGGGTGCGCTGCACTATTTCAGTATCAGTAATTGAGTGTGCGCTGCGCTACTGGAGGGTCAGTAATTGAGGGTGTGCTGCATTTTTGGACTGTCAGTAATTGAGTTTGCGCTGCACTATTTGAGGGTCAGTAATTGAGTTTGTGCTGCACAATTGAAGTTTCAGAAATTGACAATTTGCTGCACTATTAAAGTGCTAGTATTTGAGGATATGCTGTACTATTGGAGGGTCAGTAATCGAGGGGGTGCTGCACTATTGGAGGATAAGTAATTGAGGGTGTGCTACATTACTGGAATATCAGCAATTGAGGGCGTGCTGCCCTAATGGAGAGTCATTAATTGAGGGTATGCTGCACTACTGGAGTGTTAGAATTGAATGTGTGCTGCACTTTTGGAGTGTCAGTAATGAAGGGTGTGCTGCATTATTATTGGAGTGCCAGTAATTGAGGGTGTGCTGCACTATTGGAGTGCCAGTATTTGAGGATGGGTGGTACTATTGGAGGATCAGTAAATGAGGGTGTGCTGCACTATTGGAGTGTCAGTAATTGAGTTTCTGCTGCACTATTGGAGTGTCACTAATTGAGGGTGTGCTGCACTATTGCAGGGTCAGTATTTGAGGCTGTGTTGCACTATTAGAGTGCCAGTAATTGAGGGTGTGCTGCACTATTGGAGTGTCAGTAATTGAGGGTTTGCTTCAGAATTGGCGTGTCAGTAATTGAGGGTGTGCTGCGCTATTGGAGGGTCAATAATTGAGGGTGTGTTGCGCTATTGTGGCGTCAGTAACTGAGGCTGTGCTGCGCTATTGGATTGTCAGTAATTGAGGGTGCACTCCGCTATTGGAGGATCAGTAATTGAGGGTGCGCTGCGCTATTGGAGGATCAGTCATTGAGGTTGTGCTGCAGTATTGGGGTATCAGTATTTGAGGGTGCACTGTGCTATTGGAGGGTCAGTAATTGTGGGTGTGCTGCAATATTGGAGTGTCAGTAATTGAGGGTGTGTTGCGCTATTGTGGTGTCAGTAACTGAGGTTGTGCTGCACTATTCGAGTTTCGGTAATTGAGGGTGTGCTGCACTATTGCAGTATCAGTAATTGAGGGTTTGCTTCAGAATTGGCGTGTCAGTAATTGAGGGTGTGCTGCATTTTTGGACTGTCAGTAATTGAGTTTGCGCTGCACTATTTGAGGGTCAGTAATTGAGTTTGTGCTGCACAATTGAAGTTTCAGAAATTGACAATTTGCTGCACTATTAAAGTGCTAGTATTTGAGGATATGCTGTACTATTGGAGGGTCAGTAATCGAGGGGGTGCTGCACTATTGGAGGATAAGTAATTGGGGGTGTGCTGCATTACTGGAATACCAGCAATTGAGGCCGTGCTGCCCTAATGGAGAGTCATTAATTGAGGGTGTGCTGCACTACTGGAGTGTCAGTAATTGAGGTTGCGCTGCACTATTGTTGTACCAGTTTTTGAGGATAGGCGGTACTATTGGAGGGTCAGTAAATGAGGGTGTGCTGCACTATTGGAGGAGTGTCAGTAATTGAGGTTGTGCTGCACTATTGGAGTGTCAGTAATTGAGGTTGTGCTGCACTACTGGAGTGTCAGAAATTGAGGGTCTGCTGCACTATTGCAGGGTCAGTAATTGAGGGTGTGTTGCACTATTGGAGTGTCAGTAATTGAGGGGGTGCTGCCCTACTGGTGTGTCAGGAATTGAGTGTTTGCTTCAGAATTGGCGTGCCAGTAATTGAGGGTGTGATGCACCACTGGAGTGTCAGTAATGGAGGGTGCGCTGCACTATTGGAATGTCAGTAATGGAGGGTGTGCTGCACTATTGGAGTGTCAGTAATTGAGGGTGTGCTGCACTATTGGAGTGTCAGTAATTGAGGGTTTGCTGCACTATTGGAGTGTCAGTAATTGAGGGTGTGCTGCAATATTGGTGTGTCAGTAACTGAGAGTGTGCTGTACTATTGGAGTGTCGGTAATTGAGGGTGTGTTGCGCTATTGTGGTGTCTCTAACTGAGGTTGAGCCGCACTATTGGAGTGTCGGTAATTGAGGGTGCGCTGCACTATTTCAGTATCAGTAATTGAGTGTACGCTGCGCTACTGGAGAGTAAGTAATTGAGGGTGTGCTGCATTATTGCAGTGTCAGTAACTGACTGTGCGCTGCGTTATTGGAGGGTCAGTAATTGAGGGTGTGCTGCATTTTTGGACTGTCAGTAATTGAGTTTGCGCTGCACTATTTGAGGGTCAGTAATTGAGTTTGTGCTGCACAATTGAAGTTTCAGAAATTGACAATTTGCTGCACTATTAAAGTGCTAGTATTTGAGGATATGCTGTACTATTGGAGGGTCAGTAATCGAGGGGGTGCTGCACTATTGGAGGATAAGTAATTGAGGGTGTGCTACATTACTGGAATATCAGCAATTGAGGGCGTGCTGCCGTAATGGAGAGTCATTAATTGAGGGTGTGCTGCACTACTGGAGTGTTAGAATTGAATGTGTGCTGCACTTTTGGAGTGTCAGTAATGGAGGGTGTGCTGCATTATTATTGGAGTGCCAGTAATTGAGGGTGTGCTGCACTATTGGAGTGTCAGTAATTGAGGGTGCGCTGCACTATTCTAGTGCCAGTATTTGAGGATGGGTGGTACTATTGGAGGATCAGTAAATGAGGGTGTGCTGCACTATTGGAGTGTCAGTAATTGAGTTTCTGCTGCACTGTTGGAGTGTCAGTAATTGAGGGTGTGCTGCACTATTGCAGGGTCAGTATTTGAGGCTGTGTTGCACTATTAGAGTGCCAGTAATTGAGGGTGTGCTGTACTATTGGAGTGTCAGTAATTGAGGGTTTGCTTCAGAATTGGCGTGTCAGTAATTGAGGGTGCACTGCGCTATTGGAGGATCAGTAATTGAGGGTGCGCTGCGCTATTGGAGGATCAGTCATTGAGGTTGTGCTGCAGTATTGGGGTATCAGTATTTGAGGGTGCACTGTGCTATTGGAGGGTCAGTAATTGTGGGTGTGCTGCAATATTGGAGTGTCAGTAAAGGAGGGTGTGTTGCGCTATTGTGGTGTCAGTAACTGAGGTTGTGCTGCACTATTCGAGTTTCGGTAATTGAGGGTGTGCTGCACTATTGGAGTGTCAGTAATTGAGGGTTTGCTTCAGAATTGGATTGTCAGTAATTGAGGGTGCACTGCGCTATTGGAGGATCAGTAATTGAGGGTGCGCTGCGCTATTGGAGGATCAGTCATTGAGGTTGTGCTGCAGTATTGGGGTATCAGTATTTGAGGGTGCACTGTGCTATTGGAGGGTCAGTAATTGTGGGTGTGCTGCAATATTGGAGTGTCAGTAAAGGAGGGTGTGTTGCGCTATTGTGGTGTCAGTAACTGAGGTTGTGCTGCACTATTCGAGTTTCGGTAATTGAGGGTGTGCTGCACTATTGCAGTATCAGTAATTGAGGGTTTGCTTCAGAATTGGCGTGTCAGTAATTGAGGGTGTGCTGCATTTTTGGACTGTCAGTAATTGAGTTTGCGCTGCACTATTTGAGTGTCAGTAATTGAGTTTGTGCTGCACAATTGAAGTTTCAGAAATTGACAATTTGCTGCACTATTAAAGTGCTATTATTTGAGGATATGCTGTACTATTGGAGGGTCAGTAATCGAGGGGGTGCTGCACTATTGGAGGATAAGTAATTGAGGGTGTGCTGCATTACTGGAATATCAGCAATTGAGGGCGTGCTGCCCTAATGGAGAGTCATTAATTGAGGGTGTGCTGCACTACTGGAGTGTCAGTAATTGAGGGTGTGCTGCACTATTGGAGTGCCAGTAATTGAGGGTGTGCTGCACTAATGGAGTGTCAGTAATTGAGGGCACGCTGCACTATTGTAGTGCCAGTATTTGAGGATGGATGGTACTATTGGAGGGTCAGTAAATGAGGGTGTGCTGCACTATTGGAGTGTCAGTAATTGAGGTTCTGCTGCACTATTGGAGTGTCAGTAATTGAGGGTGTGCTGCACTAATGGAGTGTCAGTAATTGAGGGTTTGCTTCAGAATTGGCGTGTCAGTAATTGAGGGTGTGCTGCGCTACTTGAGTGTCAGTACTTGTGGGTGCGCTGCACTATTGGAGTGTCGGTAATTGAGGGTGCGCTGCACTATTGCAGTATCAGTAATTGTGTGCGCTGCGCTATTGGAGTGTCAGTTATTGAGGGTGTGCTGCGTTATTGTAGTGTCAGTAATTAACCGTTTGCTGCACTATTATAGTGGCAGTATTTGAGGATATGCTGTACTATTGGAGGGTCAGTAATTGTTGGTGTGCTGCACTATTGGAGTGTCAGTAATTGAAGTTGTGCTGCACTATTGGAGTGTGAGTATTTGAGGGTGTGCTGCACTATTGGAGTGTCATTAATTGAGGGCGAGCTGCACTTCGGGAGTGTCAGAATTGAGGGTGTGCTGCACTATTGGAGTGTCAATATTTGAGGGTGTGTTTCATTGTTGGAGTGTCAGTAATTCAGGGTGTGCTGCACTATTGGAGTGTCAGTAATTGAGGGTGTGCTGCACTATTGGAGTGTCAGTAATTGAGGGTGTGCTGCACTATTGGAGGGTCAATAATTGAGGGTGTGGTGCACTATTGGAGTGCCAGTAATTGAGGGGGTGCTGCACTATTGGAGTGTCAGTAATTGAGGGTGTGATGAAATATTGGAGTGTCAGTAATTGAGGGTGTGCTGCCCTATTGGAGTGTCAGTAATTGAGGTTGATCTGCACAATTGAAGTTTCAGAAATTGACCGTTTGCTGCACTATTATACTGCCAGTGTTTGAGTATATGCTGTAATTTGGAGGGTCAGTAATTGATGGTGTGCTGCATTATTGGAGTGTCCGTAATTGAGGGACTGCTGCACTGTTGGTGTTTCAGTAATTGACGGTGTGCTGCATTATTGGAGTGTCAGTGTTTGAGGGTGTGCTGCACTATTGGAGTGTTAGTAATTGAGGGTGTGCTGCACAATTGACGTGTCAGAAATCGAGCGTTTGCTGCACTATTGATGTGCCAGTATTTGAGGATATGCGGTACTATTGGAGGGTCAGTAAATGAGTGTGTGCTGCATTATTGGAGTGTCAGTAATTGAGGGTCTGCTGCACTGTTGGAGTGTCAGGAATTGAGGGTGTGCTGCACTATTGCAGGGTCAGTAATTGAGGGAGCATTGCACTATTGGAGTGTAAGTAAGTGAGGGTGTGCTTCACTATTAGAGTGTCAGTAATTGAGGGTTTGCTTCAGAATTGGCGTGTCAGTAATTGAGGGTGTGCTGCACTATTGGAGTGTCAGTAATTGAGGGTGTGCTGCATTATTGGAGTGTCAGTAATTGAGGGTGTGCTGCACTATTGGAGTGCCAGTAATTGAGGGTGTGCTGCACTAATGGAGTGTCAGTAATTGAGGGCACGCTGCACTATTGTAGTGCCAGTATTTGAGGATGGATGGTACTATTGGAGGGTCAGTAAATGAGGGTGTGCTGCACTATTGGAGTGTCAGTAATTGAGGTTCTGCTGCACTATTGGAGTGTCAGTAATTGAGGGTGTGCTGCACTAATGGAGTGTCAGTAATTGAGGGTTTGCTTCAGAATTGGCGTGTCAGTAATTGAGGGTGTGCTGCGCTACTTGAGTGTCAGTACTTGTGGGTGCGCTGCACTATTGGAGTGTCGGTAATTGAGGGTGCGCTGCACTATTGCAGTATCAGTAATTGTGTGCGCTGCGCTATTGGAGTGTCAGTTATTGAGGGTGTGCTGCGTTATTGTAGTGTCAGTAATTAACCGTTTGCTGCACTATTATAGTGGCAGTATTTGAGGATATGCTGTACTATTGGAGGGTCAGTAATTGTTGGTGTGCTGCACTATTGGAGTGTCAGTAATTGAAGTTGTGCTGCACTATTGGAGTGTGAGTATTTGAGGGTGTGCTGCACTATTGGAGTGTCATTAATTGAGGGCGAGCTGCACTTCGGGAGTGTCAGAATTGAGGGTGTGCTGCACTATTGGAGTGTCAATATTTGAGGCTGTGTTTCATTGTTGGAGTGTCAGTAATTCAGGGTGTGCTGCACTATTGGAGTGTCAGTAATTGAGGGTGTGCTGCACTATTGGAGTGTCAGTACTTGCGGGTGTGCTGCACTATTGGAGTGTCCGTATTGAGGGTGTGCTGCACTATTGGAGTGTCAGTAATTGAGGGTGTGCTGCACTATTGGAGTGTCAGTAATTGAGGGTGTGCTGCACTATTGGAGTGTCAGTAATTGAGGGTGTGCTGCCCTATTGGAGTGTCAGTAATTGAGGGTGTGCTGCACAATTGAAGTTTCAGAAATTGACCGTTTGCTGCACTATTATACTGCCAGTGTTTGAGTATATGCTGTAATTTGGAGGGTCAGTAATTGATGGTGTGCTGCATTATTGGAGTGTCCGTAATTGAGGGACTGCTGCACTGTTGGTGTTTCAGTAATTGACGGTGTGCTGCATTATTGGAGTGTCAGTGTTTGAGGGTGTGCTGCACTATTGGAGTGTTAGTAATTGAGGGTGTGCTGCACAATTGACGTGTCAGAAATCGAGCGTTTGCTGCACTATTGATGTGCCAGTATTTGAGGATATGCGGTACTATTGGAGGGTCAGTAAATGAGTGTGTGCTGCATTATTGGAGTGTCAGTAATTGAGGGTCTGCTGCACTGTTGGAGTGTCAGGAATTGAGGGTGTGCTGCACTATTGCAGGGTCAGTAATTGAGGGAGCATTGCACTATTGGAGTGTAAGTAAGTGAGGGTGAGCTTCACTATTAGAGTGTCAGTAATTGAGGGTTTGCTTCAGAATTGGCGTGTCAGTAATTGAGGGTGTGCTGCACTATTGGAGTGTCAGTAATTGAGGGTGTGCTGCATTATTGGAGTGTCAGTAATTGAGGGTGTGCTGCACTATTGGAGTGCCAGTAATTGAGGGTGTGCTGCACTAATGGAGTGTCAGTAATTGAGGGCACGCTGCACTATTGTAGTGCCAGTATTTGAGGATGGATGGTACTATTGGAGGGTCAGTAAATGAGGGTGTGCTGCACTATTGGAGTGTCAGTAATTGAGGTTCTGCTGCACTATTGGAGTGTCAGTAATTGAGGGTGTGCTGCACTAATGGAGTGTCAGTAATTGAGGGTTTGCTTCAGAATTGGCGTGTCAGTAATTGAGGGTGTGCTGCGCTACTTGAGTGTCAGTACTTGTGGGTGCGCTGCACTATTGGAGTGTCGGTAATTGAGGGTGCGCTGCACTATTGCAGTATCAGTAATTGTGTGCGCTGCGCTATTGGAGTGTCAGTTATTGAGGGTGTGCTGCGTTATTGTAGTGTCAGTAATTAACCGTTTGCTGCACTATTATAGTGGCAGTATTTGAGGATATGCTGTACTATTGGAGGGTCAGTAATTGTTGGTGTGCTGCACTATTGGAGTGTCAGTAATTGAAGTTGTGCTGCACTATTGGAGTGTGAGTATTTGAGGGTGTGCTGCACTATTGGAGTGTCATTAATTGAGGGCGAGCTGCACTTCGGGAGTGTCAGAATTGAGGGTGTGCTGCACTATTGGAGTGTCAATATTTGAGGGTGTGTTTCATTGTTGGAGTGTCAGTAATTCAGGGTGTGCTGCACTATTGGAGTGTCAGTAATTGAGGGTGTGCTGCACTATTGGAGTGTCAGTACTTGCGGGTGTGCTGCACTATTGGAGTGTCCGTATTGAGGGTGTGCTGCACTATTGGAGTGTCAGTAATTGAGGGTGTGCTGCACTATTGGAGTGTCAGTAATTGAGGGTGTGCTGCACTATTGGAGTGTCAGTAATTGAGGGTGTGCTGCCCTATTGGAGTGTCAGTAATTGAGGGTGTGCTGCACAATTGAAGTTTCAGAAATTGACCGTTTGCTGCACTATTATACTGCCAGTGTTTGAGTATATGCTGTAATTTGGAGGGTCAGTAATTGATGGTGTGCTGCATTATTGGAGTGTCCGTAATTGAGGGACTGCTGCACTGTTGGTGTTTCAGTAATTGACGGTGTGCTGCATTATTGGAGTGTCAGTGTTTGAGGGTGTGCTGCACTATTGGAGTGTTAGTAATTGAGGGTGTGCTGCACAATTGACGTGTCAGAAATCGAGCGTTTGCTGCACTATTAATATGCCAGTATTTGAGGATATGCGGTACTATTGGAGGGTCAGTAAATGAGTGTGTGCTGCATTATTGGAGTGTCAGTAATTGAGGGTCTGCTGCACTGTTGGAGTGTCAGGAATTGAGGGTGTGCTGCACTATTGCAGGGTCAGTAATTGAGGGAGCATTGCACTATTGGAGTGTAAGTAAGTGAGGGTGTGCTTCACTATTAGAGTGTCAGTAATTGAGGGTTTGCTTCAGAATTGGCGTGTCAGTAATTGAGGGTGTGCTGCACTATTGGAGTGTCCGTAATTGAGGGTGTGCTGCACTATTGGAGTGTCAGTAATTGAAGGTGTGCTGAACTAATGTAGCGCAGGAATTGAAGGTTTGCTGCACTATTTGAGTGTCAGTAATTGAGGGTGTGCTGCACTATTGGAGTGTCAGTAATTGAGGGTGTGCTGCACTATTGCAGTGTCAGTAATTGAGGGTGTGCTGCATTATTGGAGTTTCATTAATTGAGGCTGTGCTGCACTATTGTAGTGTCAGTAATTGAGGGTGTGCTGCACTATTGGAGTGTCTGTAATTGAGGGATTGCTTCAGAATTGGCATATTAGTAATTGAGGGTGTGCTGCACTATTGGAGTGTCAGTAATTGAGGGTGTTTTGTGCTGTTGGTGTGTCAGTAACTGAGGGTGTGCTGCACTATTGGAGTGTCGGTAATTGAGTGTGCGCTGCACTATTGCAATATTAGTAATTGAGTGTGCGCTGCGCTATTGGAGTGTCAGTAATTCAGGGTGCGCTGCGCTATTGGAGGATCAGTAATTGGGCGTGTGCTGCAGTATTAGGGTATCAGTAATTGAGGGTGCCCTGCGCTATTGGAGGGTCAATAATTGTGAGTGTGCTGCCATATTGGAGTGTCAGTAATTGAGGGTGTGTTGCGCTATTGTGGTATCAGTAACTGAGGCTGTGCTGCACTATTCGAGTGTCGGGAATTGAAAGCGTGCTGCTCTATTGGAGTATCAGTAATTGAGTGTGCGCTGCGCTACTGGAGGTTCAGTAATTGATGCTGTGCTGCACTATTGGTGTGTCAGTAATTGAGGGTGTGCTGCACTATTGTTGTACCAGTATTTGAGGATAGGCGGTACTATTGGAGGGTCAGTAAATGAGGGTGTGCTGCACTATTGGAGTGTCAGTAATTGAGGTTGTGCTGCACTATTGGAGTGTCAGTAATTGAGGTTGTGCTGCACTACTGGAGTGTCAGAAATTGAGGGTCTGCTGCACTATTGCAGGGTCAGTAATTGAGGGTGTGTTGCACTATTGGAGTGTCAGTAATTGAGGGAGTGCTGCCCTATTGGTGTGTCAGGAATTGAGGGTTTGCTTCAGAATTGGCGTGACAGTAATTGAGAGTGTGCTGCACTATTGGAGTGTCAGTAATTGAGGGTGTGCTGCACTATTTGGAGTGTCAGAAATTGAGGGTCTGCTGCACTTTTGCGCAGGGTCAGTAATTGAGGGTGTGTTGCACTATTGGAGTGTCAGTAATTGAGGGAGTGCTGCCCTATTGGTGTGTCAGGAATTGAGGGATTGCTTCAGAATTGGCGTGACAGAAATTGAGGGTGTGCTGCACTACTGGAGTGTCAGTAATTGAGGGTGTGATGCACCACTGGAGTGTCAGTAATGGAGGGTGCGCTGCACTATTGGAATGTCAGTAATGGAGGGTGTGCTGCACTATTGGAGTGTCAGTAATTGAGGGTATGCTGCACTATTGGAGTGTCAGTAATTGAGGGTGTGCTGCACTATTGGAGTGTCAGTAATTGAGGGTGTGCTGCAATATTGGTGTGTCAGTAACTGAGAGTGTGCTGTACTATTGGAGTGTCGGTAATTGAGGGTGTGTTGCGCTATTGCGGTGTCTCTAACTGAGGTTGAGCCGCACTATTGGAGTGTCGGTAATTGAGGGTGCGCTGTACTATTGGAGTGTCAGTAATTGAGGGTTTCCTTCAGAATTGGCAGGTCAGTAATTGAGGGTGTGCTGCTCTATTGGAGTGTCGGTAATTGAGGGTGCGCTGCATTAGTGCAGTGTCAATAACTGAGTGTGCGCTGCGTTATTGGAGGGTCAGTAATTGAGGGTGTGCTGCATTTTTGGACTATCAGTAATTGAGTTTGCGCTGCACTATTTGAGGGTCAGTAATTGAGGGTGTGCTGCACAATTGAAGTTTCAGAAATTGACAATTTGCTGCACTATTAAAGTGCTAGTATTTGAGGATATGCTGTACTATTGGAGGGTCAGTAATCGAGGGGGTGCTGCACTATTGGAGGATAAGTAATTGAGGGTGTGCTACATTACTGGAATATCAGCAATTGAGGGCGTGCTGCCCTAATGGAGAGTCATTAATTGAGGGTGTGCTGCACTACTGGAGTGTTAGAATTGAATGTGTGCTGCACTTTTGGAGTGTCAGTAATGGAGGGTGTGCTGCACTATTGGAGTGCCAGTAATTGAGGGTGTGCTGCACTATTGGAGTGTCAGTAATTGAGGATGCGCTGCACTATTGTAGTGCCAGTATTTGAGGATGGGTGGTACTATTGGAGGATTAGTAAATGAGGGTGTGCTGCGCTATTGGAGTGTCAGTAATTGAGTTTCTGCTGCACTATTGGAGTGTCAGTAATTGAGGGTGTGCTGCACTATTGCAGGGTCAGTATTTGAGGCTGTGTTGCACTATTAGAGTGTCAGTAATTGAGGGTGTGCTGCACTATTGGAGTGTCAGTAATTGAGGGTTTGCTTCAGAATTGGCGTGTCAGTGATTGAGGGTGTGCTGCGCTATTGGAGGGTCAATAATTGAGGGTGTGTTGCGCTATTGTGGTGTCAGTAACTGAGGCTGTGCTGCGCTATTGGATTGTCAGTAATTGAGGGTGTGCTGCGCTATTGGAGGATCAGTCATTGAGGTTGTGCTGCAGTATTGGGGTATCAGTATTTGAGCGTGCACTGTGCTGTTGGAGGGTCAGTAATTGAGGGTGTTTTGTGCTGTTGGTGTGTCAGTAACTGAGGGTGTGCTGCACTATTGGAGTGTCGGTAATTGAGTCTGGGCTGCACTATTGCAGTATTAGTAATTGAGTGTGCGCTGCGCTATTGGAGGGTCAGTAATGGAGGGTGTACTGCACTCTTGGCGTGTCAGTAATTGATGGTGTGCTGCATTACTGGAGTCTAAGTAATTGAGGGTGTGCTGCACTATTTGAGGGTCAGTAATTGAGGTTGCACTGCGCTATTGGAGGGTCTGTAATTGAGGGTGTGTTGCGCTATTGTGGTGTCAGTAACTGAGGCTGTGCTGCGCTATTGGATTGTCAGTAATTGAGGATGCGCTGCGCTATTGGAGGATCAGTAATTGAGGGTGCGCTGCGCTATTGGAGGATCAGTCATTGAGGTTTTGCTGCAGTATTGGGGTATCAGTATTTGAGGGTGCACTGTGCTATTGGAGGGTCAGTAATTGTGGGTGTGCTGCAATATTGGAGTGTCAGTAATTGAGGGTGTGTTGCGCTTTTGTGGTGTCAGTAACTGAGGCTGTGCTGCGCTATTGGATTGTCAGTAATTGAGGATGCGCTGCGCTATTGGAGGATCAGTAATTGAGGGTGCGCTGCGCTATTGGAGGATCAGTCATTGAGGTTTTGCTGCAGTATTGGGGTATCAGTATTTGAGGGTGCACTGTGCTATTGGAGGGTCAGTAATTGTGGGTGTGCTGCAATATTGGAGTGTCAGTAATTGAGGGTGTGTTGCGCTTTTGTGGTGTCAGTAACTGAGGTTGTGCTGCACTATTGCAGGTTCAGTAATTGAGGTTGCACTGCGCTATTGGAGGGTCAATAATTGAGGGTGTGTTGCGCTATTGTGGTGTCAGTAACTGAGGCTGTGCTGCGATATTGGAATTTCAGTAATTGAGGGTATACTGCGCTATTGGAGGATCAGTAATTGAGGGTGCGCTGTGCTATTGGAGGATGAGTCATTGAGATTGTGCTGCAGTATTGGGGTATCAGTATTTGAGGGTGCACTGTGGTATTGGAGGGTCGGTAATTGTGGGTGTGCTGCACTATTGGAGTCAGTAATTGAGGGTTTGCTTCAGAATTGTCGGGTTAGTAATTGAGGGTGTGCTGCACTATTGGAGTGTCGGTAATTGAGGGTGTGTTGCACTATTGCAGTATCAGTAATTGAGGGTGTTTTGTGCTATTGGTGTGTCAGTAACTGAGGGTGTGCTACACTATTGGAGTGTCGGTAATTGAGGGTGTGTTGCGCTATTGTGGTGTCTCTAACTGAGGTTGAGCTGCACTATTCGAGTGTCGGTAATTGAGGGTGCGCTGCACTATTGGAGTCAGTAATTGAGGGTTTGCTTCAGAATTATCGGGTCAGTATTTGAGGGTGTGCTGCACTATTGAAGTGTCGGTAATTGAGGGTGTGTTGCGCTATTGTGGTGTCTCTAACTGAGGTTGAGCTGCACTATTCAAGTGTCGGTAATTGAAGGTGCGTTGCATTATTGGAGTGTCAGTAATTGAGGGTTTGCTTCAGAATTGGCGGGTCAGTAATTGAGGGTGTGCTGCACTATTGCAGGGTCAGTATTTGAGGCTGTGTTGCACTATTAGAGTGTCAGTAATTGAGGGTTTGCTTCAGAATTGGCGTGTCAGTGATTGAGGGTGTGCTGCGCTATTGGAGGTTCAATAATTGAGGGTGTGTTGCGCTATTGTGGTGTCAGTAACTGAGGCTGTGCTGCGCTATTGGATTGTCAGTAATTGAGGGTGCACTGCGCTATTGGAGGATCAGTAATTGAGGGTGTGCTGCGCTATTGGAGGATCAGTCATTGAGGTTGTGCTGCAGTATTGGGGTATCAGTATTTGAGCGTGCACTGTGCTATTGGAGGGTCAGTAATTGAGGGTGTTTTGTGCTGTTGGTGTGTCAGTAACTGAGGGTGTGCTGCACTATTGGAGTGTCAGTAATTGAGTCTGGGCTGCACTATTGCAGTATTAGTAATTGAGTGTGCGCTGCGCTATTGGAGGGTCAGTAATGGAGGGTGTACTACACTCTTGGCGTGTCAGTAATTGACGGTGTGCTACATTACTGGAGTGTTAGTAATTGAGGGTGTGCTGCACTATTTGAGGGTCAGTAATTGAGTTTATGCTACACTATTAGAGTGTCAGTCATTGAGGGTGTGCTGCACTATTTGAGGGTCAGTAATTGAGTTTATGCTACACTATTGGAGTGTCAGTAATTGAGGATGTGCTGCATTATTGGACTGTCAGTAATTGAGGGTGTGCTGCGCTATTGGAGCATCAGTAATTGGGGGTGTGCTGCAGTATTAGGGTATCAGTAATTGAGGATGCCCTGCACTATTGGAGGGTCAGTAATTGTGGGGGTGCTGCCATATTGGAGTGTCAGTAATTGAGGGCGTGTTGCCCTATTGTAGTGTCAGTAACTGAGGCTGTGCTGCACTATTGGAGTATCAGTAATTGAGTGTGCGCTGCGCTACTGGAGGTTCAGTAGTTTACAGTGTGCTGCACTATTGGAGTGTCAGTAATTGAGGGTGTGCTGCACTATTGGAGTGTCCGTAATTGAGGGTGTGCTGCACTATTGGAGTGCCTGTAATTGAGGGTGTGCTGCACTACTGGAGTGTGAGTAATTGAGGGTGCGCTGCACTATTGTAGTGCCAGTATTTGAGGATATGCGGTACTATTGGAGGGTCAGTAAATGAGGGTGTGCTGCTCTATTGGAGTGTCAGTAATTGAGGTTGTGCTGCACTATTGGAGTGTTCGGAATTGAGGGTGTGCTGCACTATTGCAGGGTCAGTAATTGAGGGTGTGTTGCACTATTGGAGTGTCAGTAATTGAGGGTGTGCTGCACTATTGGAGTGTCAGGAATTGAGGGTTTGCTTCAGAATTGGCGTGTCAGTAATTCAGGATGTGCTGCACTATTGGAGTGTCAGTAAATGAGGGTGCGCTGAACCACTGGCGTGTCAGTAATGGAGCGTGCGCTGCACTACTGGAGTGTCAGTAATTCAGGGTGCGCTGCATTATAGGAGTGTCATTAATTAACGCTGTGCTGCACTATTGGAGTGTCAGTAATTGAGGGTGTGTTGCGCTATTGTGGTGTCAGTAACTGAGGCTGTGCTGCGCTATTGGATTGTTAGTAATTGAGGGTGCACTGCGCTATTGGTGGATCAGTTATTGAGGGTGCGCTGCGCTATTGTTGGATCAGTCATTGAGGTTTTGCTGCAGTATTGCGGTATCAGTATTTGAGGTGGCACTGTGCTATTGGAGGGTCGGTAATTGTGGGTGTGACGCAATATTGGAGTGTCTGTAATTGAGGGTGTGTTGCGCTATTGTGGTGTCAGTAACTGAGGCTGTGCTGCACTATTCGTGTTTCGGTAATTAAGGGTGTGCTGCACTATTGCAGTATCAGTAATTGAGGGTTTGCTTCAGAATTGGCGTGTCAGTAATTGAGGGTGTGCTGCACTGTTGGAGTGTCAGTAATTGAGGGTGTTTTGTGCTATTGTTGTGTCAGTAACTGAGGGTGTGCTGCACTATTGGAGTGTCGGTAATTGAGGGTGTGTTGCGCTATTGTGGTGTCTCTAACTGAGGTTGAGCTGCACCTTTTGAGTGTCGGTAATTGAAGGTGCACTGCACTATTGGAGTCAGTAATTGAGGGTTTGCTTCAGAATTGGCGGGTCAGAAATTGAGGGTGTGCTGCACTATTGGAGAGTCGGTAATTGAGTCTGCGCTGCACTATTGCAGTATTAGTAATTGAGTGTGCGCTGCGCTATTGGAGGGTCAGTAATGGAGGGTGTGCTGCTCTCTTGGCGTGTCAGTAATTGATGGTGTGCTGCATTACTGGAGTGTAAGTAATTGAGGGTGTGCTGCACTATTTGAGGGTCAGTAATTGAGGTTGCACTGCGCTATTGGAGGGTCTGTAATTGAGGGTGTGTTGCACTATTGTGGTGTCAGTAACTGAGGCTGTGCTGCGCTATTGGATTGTCAGTAATTGAGGGTGCACTGCGCTATTGGAGGATCAGTAATTGAGGGTGCGCTGCGCTATTGGAGGATCAGTCATTGAGGTTGTGCTGCAATATTGGGGTATCAGTATTTGAGGGTGCACTGTGCTATTGGAGGGTCAGTAATTGTGGGTGTGCTGCAATATTGGAGTGTCAGTAATTGAGGGTGTGTTGCGCTATTGTGGTGTCAGTAACTGAGGTTGTGCTGCACTATTCGAGTTTCGGTAATTGAGGGTGTGCTGCACTATTGCAGTATCAGTGATTGAGGGTTTGCTTCAGAATTGACGTGTCAGTAATTGAGGGTGTGCTGCACTGTTGGAGTGTCAGTAATTGAGGGTGTTTTGTGCTTTGGTGCGTCAGTAACTGAGGGCGTGCTGCACTATTGGAGTGCCGGTAATTGAGGGTGTGTTGCGCTATTGTGGTGTCTCTAACTGCGGTTGAGCTGCACTATTGGAGTGTCAGTAATTGAGGGTTTCCTTCAGAAATGTCCGGTCAGTAATTGAGGCTGTGCTGCACTATTGGAGTGTCAGTAATTGAGGCTGTGCTGCACTATTGGAGTGTCAGTAATTGAGGGATTGCTTCAGAATTGGCATGTTAGTAATTGAGGGTGTGCTGCATTATTGGAGTGTCAGTAATTGAGGGTGTTTTCTTGCTGTTGGTGTGTCAGTAACTGAGGGTGTGCTGCACTATTGGAGTGTTGGTAATTGAGTCTGTGCTGCACTATTGCAGTATTAGTAATTGAGTGTGCGCTGCACTATTGGAGGGTCAGTAATGGAGGGTGTGCTGCACTATTAGAGTGGTCAGTAATTGAGGATGTGCTGCACTATTGGAGTATCAGTAATTGAGTGTGTGTTGCACTACAGGAGGTTAAGTAATTGATGGTGTGCTTCACTATTGGAATGTCCGTAATTGAGGGTGTGCTGCACTATTGGAGTGCCAGTAATTGAGGGTGTGCTGCACTATTGGAGTGCCAGTAATTGAGGGTGTGCTGCAATATTGGAGTGTCAGTAATTGGGGGCCAGCTGCACTATTGTAGTGCCAGTATTTGAGGATATGCGGTACTATTGGAGGGTCAGTAAATGAGGGTGTGCTGCATTATTCGAGTGTCAATAATTGAGGTTGTGCTGCACTATTGGAGTGTCTGGAATTGAGGGTGTGTTGCATTATTGGAGTGTCAGTAATTGAGAGTTTGCCTCAGAATTGGCGTGACAGTAATTGAGGGTGTGCTGCACTATTGGAGTATCAGTAAATGAGGGTGCGCTGAACCACTGGAGTGTCAGTAATGGAGGGTGCGCTGCACTATTGGAGTGTCAGTAATTCAGGGTGCGCTGCACTATAGGAGTGTCATTAATTGAGGCTGTGCTGCACTACTGGAGTGTCAGTAATTGAGGTTGCACTGTGCTATTGGAGAGTCTGTAATTGAGGGTGTGTTGCGCTATTGTGGTGTCAGTAACTGAGGCTGTGCTGTGCTATTGGATTGTCAGTAATTGAGGGTGCACTGCGCTACTGGAGGATCAGTAATTGAGGGCGCGCTGCACTATTGGAGTGTCAGTAATTTCAGGGTGCACTGCACTATAGGAGTGTCATTAATTGAGGCTGTGCTGCACTATTGCAGGTTCAGTAATTGAGGTTGCACTGCGCTATTGGAGAGTCAATAATTGAGGGTGTGTTGCGCTATTGTGGTGTCAGTAACTGAGGCTGTGCTGCGCTATTGGAATTTCAGTAATTGAGGGTATACTGCGCTATTGGAGGATCAGTAATTGAGGGTGCGCTGTGCTATTGGAGGATGAGTCATTGAGATTGTGCTGAAGTATTGGGGTATCAGTATTTGAGGGTGCACTGTGGTATTGGAGGGTCGGTAATTGTGGGTGTGCTGCACTATTGGAGTCAGTAATTGAGGGTTTGCTTCAGAATTGTCGGGTTAGTAATTGAGGGTGTGCTGCACTATTGGAGTGTCGGTAATTGAGGGTGTGTTGCACTATTGCAGTATCAGTAATTGAGGGTTTGCTTCAGAATTGGCATGTTAGTCATTGAGGGTGTGCTGCACTATTGGAGTGTCAGTAATTCAGGGTGTTTTGTGCTGTTGGTGTGTCAGTAATTGAGGGTGTGCTGCAGTATTGGAGTGTCAGTAATTGAGGGATTGCTTCAGAATTGGCATGTTTGTAATTGAGGGTGTGCTGCACTATTGGAGTGTCAGTAATTGAGGGTGTTTTGTGCTGTTGGTGTGTCAGTAACTGAGGGTGTGCTGCACTATTGGAGTGTCGGTAATTGAGTCTGCGCTGCACTATTGCAGTATTAGTAATTGAGTGTGCGCTGCGCTATTGGAGGATCAGTAATTGAGGGTGTGCTGCATTTTTGGAGTGTCAGTAATTGCGGGTGTGCTGCACTATTGGAGTGTCAGTAATTGCGGGTGTGCTGCACTATTGGAGTGTCAGTAATTGAGGGTGTGCTGCACTACTGGAGTGTCAGTAATTGAGGGTGGGCTGCACTATTGGAGTGTCCGTAATTGAGGGTGTGCTGCACTATTGGAGTGTCAGTAATTGAGGGTGTGCTGCACTATTGGAGTGTCAGTAATTGAGGGTGTGCTGCACTATTGGAGTGCCAGTAATTGGGGTGTGCTGCACTATTGGAGTGTCAGTAATTGAGGGTGTGCTTCACTATTGTAGTGCCAGTATTTGAGGATATGCGGTACTATTGGAGGGTCAGTAATTGAGGGTGTGCTGCACTATTGGAGTGTCAGTAATTGAGATTGTGCTACACTATTGCAGTATCAGGAATGGAGGGTGTGCTGCACTATTGGAGTGTCAGTAATTGAGGGTGTGCTGCACTTTTGGAGTATGAGTAATTGAGGGTGTGCTGCACTATTGGAGTGCCAGTAATTGAGGGTGTGCTGCACTATTGGAGTGTCAGTATTTGAGGGTGCGCTGCACTATTGTAGTGCCAGTAATTGAGGGTGTGCTGCACTATTGGAGTGTCAGTAATTGAGGGTTGGCTTCAGATTCAGTGTGTCAGTAATTGAGGGTATGCTGCACTATTGGAGTGTCAGTAATTGAGGGTGCGCTGCGCTACTGGAGTGTCAGTAATTGTGGGTGCGCTGCGCTACTGGAGTGTCAGTAATTGTGGGTGTTTTGTGCTATTGGTGTGTCAGTAACTGAGGTTGTGCTGCACTATTGCAGTATCAGTAATTGTGTGTGCACTGCGCTATTGGAGGGTCAGTTATTGAGGGTGTGCTGCATTATTGGAGTGTCAGTAATTGAGTGTGCGCTGCACTGTTGGTGTTTCAGTAATTGACGGTGTGCTGCATTATTGGAGTGCCAGTGTTTGAGGATGTGCTGCACTATTGGAATGTTAGTAATTGAGGGTGTGCTGCAAAATTGACGTGTCAGTAATTGAGCGTTTGCTGCACCATTGATGTGCCAATAATTGAGGATATGCGGTACTATTGGAGGGTCAGTAAATGAGTGTGTGCTGCATTATTGGAGTGTCAGTAATGAGGGTCTGCTGCACTGTTGGAGTGTCAGTAACTGAGGGTGTGCTGCACTGTTGGAGTGTCAGTAATTGAGGGTGTTTTGTGCTATTGGTGTGTCAGTAACTGAGGGTGTGCTGCACTATTGGAGGGTCAGTAATTGAGGGTATGCTGCACTATTGGAGTGTCAGTAATTGAGGGTGTGCTGCACTGTTGGAGTGTCAGTAATTGAGGGTGTTTTGTGCTATTGGTGTGTCAGTAACTGAGGGTGTGCTGCACTATTGGAGTGTCGGTAATTGAGGGTGTGTTGCGCTATTGTGGTGTCTCTAACTGAGGTTGAGCTGCACCTTTTGAGTGTCGGTAATTGAAGGTGCACTGCACTATTGGAGTCAGTAATTGAGGGTTTGCTTCAGAATTGTCGGGTCAGTAATTGAGGGTGTGCTGCACTACTGGAGTGTCAGTAATTGAGGGTGGGCTGCACTATTGGAGTGTCCGTAATTGAGGGTGTGCTGCACTATTGGAGTGTCAGTAATTGAGGGTGTGCTGCACTATTGGAGGGTCAGTAATTGAGGGTATGCTGCACTATTGGAGTGTCAGTAATTGAGGGTGTGCTGCACTGTTGGAGTGTCAGTAATTGAGGGTGTTTTGTGCTATTGGTGTGTCAGTAACTGAGGGTGTGCTGCACTATTGGAGTGTCGGTAATTGAGGGTGTGTTGCGCTATTGTGGTGTCTCTAACTGAGGTTGAGCTGCACCTTTTGAGTGTCGGTAATTGAAGGTGCACTGCACTATTGGAGTCAGTAATTGAGGGTTTGCTTCAGAATTGTCGGGTCAGTAATTGAGGGTGTGCTGCACTATTGGAGTGTCGGTAATTGAGTGTGTGTTGCGCTATTGTGGTGTCTCTAACTGAGGTTGAGCTGCACTATTCGAGTATCGGTAATTGAAAGTGCGCTGCACTATTGGAGTGTCAGCAATTGAGGGTTTGCTTCAGAATTGGCGGGTCAGAAATTGAGGGTGTGCTGCACTATTGGAGAGTCGGTAATTGAGTCTGCGCTGCACTATTGCAGTATTAGTAATTGAGTGTGCGCTGCGCTATTGGAGGGTCAGTAATGGAGGGTGTGCTGCTCTCTTGGCGTGTCAGTAATTGATGGTGTGCTGCATTACTGGAGTGTAAGTAATTGAGGGTGTGCTGCACTATTTGAGGGTCAGTAATTGAGGTTGCACTGCGCTATTGGAGGGTCTGTAATTGAGGGTGTGTTGCACAATTGTGGTGTCAGTAACTGAGGCTGTGCTGCGCTATTGGATTGTCAGTAATTGAGGGTGCACTGCGCTATTGGAGAATCAGTAATTGAGGGTGCACTGCGCTATTGGAGGATCAGTCATTGAGGTTGTGCTGCAATATTGGGGTATCAGTATTTGAGGGTGCACTGTGCTATTGGAGGGTCAGTAATTGTGGGTGTGCTGCAATATTGGAGTGTCAGTAATTGAGGGTGTGTTGCGCTATTGTGGTGTCAGTAACTGAGGTTGTGCTGCACTATTCGAGTTTCGGTAATTGAGGGTGTGCTGCACTATTGCAGTATCAGTGATTGAGGGTTTGCTTCAGAATTGACGTGTCAGTAATTGAGGGTGTGCTGCACTGTTGGAGTGTCAGTAATTGAGGGTGTTTTGTTCTTTGGTGCGTCAGTAACTGAGGGCGTGCTGCACTATTGGAGTGCCGGTAATTGAGGGTGTGTTGCGCTATTGTGGTGTCTCTAACTGAGGTTGAGCTGCACTATTGGAGTGTCAGTAATTGAGGCTGTGCTGCACTATTGGAGTGTCAGTAATTGAGGGATTGCTTCAGAATTGGCATGTTAGTAATTGAGGGTGTGCTGCATTATTGGAGTGTCAGTAATTGAGGGTGTTTTCTTGCTGTTGGTGTGTCAGTAATTGAGGGTGTGCTGCACTATTGGAGTGTTGGTAATTGAGTCTGTGCTGCACTATTGCAGTATTAGTAATTGAGTGTGCGCTGCACTATTGGAGAGTCAGTAATGGAGGGTGTGCTGCACTATTAGAGTGGTCAGTAATTGAGGATGTGCTGCACTATTGGAGTATCAGTAATTGAGTGTGTGTTGCACTACAGGAGGTTAAGTAATTGATGGTGTGCTTCACTATTGGAATGTCCGTAATTGAGGGTGTGCTGCACTATTGGAGTGCCAGTAATTGAGGGTGTGCTGCAATATTGGAGTGTCAGTAATTGGGGGCCAGCTGCACTATTGTAGTGCCAGTATTTGAGGATATGCGGTACTATTGGAGGGTCAGTAAATGAGGGTGTGCTGCATTATTCGAGTGTCAGTAATTGAGGTTGTGCTGCACTATTGGAGTGTCTGGAATTGAGGGTGTGTTGCATTATTGGAGTGTCAGTAATTGAGGGTTTGCCTCAGAATTGGCGTGACAGTAATTGAGGGTGTGCTGCACTATTGGAGTATCAGTAAATGAGGGTGCGCTGAACCACTGGAGTGTCAGTAATGGAGGGTGCGCTGCACTATTGGAGTGTCAGTAATTCAGGGTGCGCTGCACTATAGGAGTGTCATTAATTGAGGCTGTGCTGCACTACTGGAGTGTCAGTAATTGAGGTTGCACTGTGCTATTGGAGAGTCTGTAATTGAGGGTGTGTTGCGCTATTGTGGTGTCAGTAACTGAGGCTGTGCTGCGCTATTGGAATTTCAGTAATTGAGGGTATACTGCGCTATTGGAGGATCAGTAATTGAGGGTGCGCTGTGCTATTGGAGGATGAGTCATTGAGATTGTGCTGAAGTATTGGGGTATCAGTATTTGAGGGTGCACTGTGGTATTGGAGGGTCGGTAATTGTGGGTGTGCTGCACTATTGGAGTCAGTAATTGAGGGTTTGCTTCAGAATTGTCGGGTTAGTAATTGAGGGTGTGCTGCACTATTGGAGTGTCGGTAATTGAGGGTGTGTTGCACTATTGCAGTATCAGTAATTGAGGGTTTGCTTCAGAATTGGCATGTTAGTCATTGAGGGTGTGCTGCACTATTGGAGTGTCAGTAATTCAGGGTGTTTTGTGCTGTTGGTGTGTCAGTAATTGAGGGTGTGCTGCAGTATTGGAGTGTCAGTAATTGAGGGATTGCTTCAGAATTGGCATGTTTGTAATTGAGGGTGTGCTGCACTATTGGAGTGTCAGTAATTGAGGGTGTTTTGTGCTGTTGGTGTGTCAGTAACTGAGGGTGTGCTGCACTATTGGAGTGTCGGTAAATGAGTCTGCGCTGCACTATTGCAGTATTAGTAATTGAGTGTGCGCTGCGCTATTGGAGGGTCAGTAATGGAGGGTGTGCTGCTCTTTTGGCGTGTCAGTAATTGATGGTGTGCTGCATTACTGGAGTGTAAGTAATTGAGGGTGTGCTGCACTATTTGAGGGTCAGTAATTGAGGTTGCACTGCGCTATTGGAGGGTCTGTAATTGAGGGTGTGTTGCACTATTGTGGTGTCAGTAACTGAGGCTGTGCTGCGCTATTGGATTGTCAGTAATTGAGGGTGCACTGCGCTATTGGAGGATCAGTAATTGAGGGTGTGCTGCATTTTTGGAATGTCAGTAATTGCGGGTGTGCTGCACTATTGGAGTGTCAGTAATTGCGGGTGTGCTGCACTATTGGAGTGTCAGTAATTGAGGGTGTGCTGCACTTCTGGAGTGTCAGTAATTGAGGGTGGGCTGCACTATTGGAGTGTCCGTAATTGAGGGTGTGCTGCACTATTGGAGTGTCAGTAATTGAGGGTGTGCTGCACTATTGGAGTGTCAGTAATTGAGGGTGTGCTGCACTATTGGAGTGCCAGTAATTGGGGTGTGCTGCACTATTGGAGTGTCAGTAATTGAGGGTGTGCTTCACTATTGTAGTGCCAGTATTTGAGGATATGCGGTACTATTGGAGGGTCAGTAATTGAGGGTGTGCTGCACTATTGGAGTGTCAGTAATTGAGATTGTGCTACACTATTGCAGTATCAGGAATGGAGGGTGTGCTGCACTATTGGAGTGTCAGTAATTGAGGGTGTGCTGCACTTTTGGAGTATGAGTAATTGAGGGTGTGCTGCACTATTGGAGTGCCAGTAATTGAGGGTGTGCTGCACTATTGGAGTGTCAGTATTTGAGGGTGCGCTGCACTATTGTAGTGCCAGTAATTGAGGGTGTGCTGCACTATTGGAGTGTCAGTAATTGAGGGTTGGCTTCAGATTCAGTGTGTCAGTAATTGAGTGTATGCTGCACTATTGGAGTGTCAGTAATTGAGGGTGCGCTGCGCTACTGGAGTGTCAGTAATTGTGGGTGCGCTGCGCTACTGGAGTGTCAGTAATTGTGGGTGTTTTGTGCTATTGGTGTGTCAGTAACTGAGGTTGTGCTGCACTATTGCAGTATCAGTAATTGTGTGTGCACTGCGCTATTGGAGGGTCAGTTATTGAGGGTGTGCTGCATTATTGGAGTGTCAGTAATTGAGTGTGTGCTGCACTGTTGGTGTTTCAGTAATTGACGGTGTGCTGCATTATTGGAGTGCCAGTGTTTGAGGATGTGCTGCACTATTGGAATGTTAGTAATTGAGGGTGTGCTGCAAAATTGACGTGTCAGTAATTGAGCGTTTGCTGCACCATTGATGTGCCAATAATTGAGGATATGCGGTACTATTGGAGGGTCAGTAAATGAGTGTGTGCTGCATTATTGGAGTGTCAGTAATGAGGGTCTGCTGCACTGTTGGAGTGTCAGGAATTGAGGGTGTGCTGCACTATTGCAGGGTCAGTAATTGAGGGTGTGCTGCACCATTGGAGTGTCAGTAATTGTGGGTGCGCTGCACTATTGGAGTGTCATTAATGGAGGCTGTGCTGCACTATTGGAGTGTCAGTAATTGAGGCTGTGCTGTACTATTGGAGTGTCAGAAGTTGAGGGTGTGTTGCGCTATTCTGGTGTCACTAACTGTGGCTGTGCTGCACTATTGGAGTGCCAGTAATTGAGGGTGTGCAGCACTATTGGAGTGTCAGAAATTGAGGGTGTGCTGCACTATTGCAGTATCCGTAATTGAGGGTTTGCTTCAGAATTAGCGTGTCAGCAACTGAGGGTGTGCTGCACTGTTGGAGTGTCAGTAATTGAGGGTGTTTTGTGCTATTGGTGTGTCAGTAACTGAGGGTATGTTGCACTATTGGAGTGTTGGTAATTGAGGGTGTGTTGCGCTATTGTGATGTCTCTAACTGAGGTTGAGCTGCACTATTCGAGTGTTGGTAATTGAGGGAGCGCTGCACTATTGGAGTGTCGGTAATTGAGGGTGTGTTGCGCTATTGTGGTGTCTCTAACTGCGGTTGAGCTGCACTATTCGAGTGTCGGTAATTGAGGTGTTGCTTCAGAATTGGCGGGTCAGTAATTGAGGGTGTGCTGCATTATTGGAGTGTCAGTAATTGAGGGTGTGCTGCACTATTGGAGGATTGGTAATTGAGGGTGTGCTGCATTTTTGGACTGTCAGTAATTGAGTTTGCGCTGCACTATTTGAGGGTCAGTAATTGAGTTTGTGCTGCACAACTGAAGTTTCAGAAATTGACAATTTGCTGCACTATTATAGTGCTAGTATTTGAGGATATGCTGTACTATTGGAGGGTCAGTAATCGAGGGGGTGCTGCACTATTGGAGGATAAGTAAATGAATGTGTGCTGCATTACTGCAATGTCAGCAATTGAGGCGTGCTGCCCTAATGGAGAGTCGTTAATTGAGGGTGTGCTGCACTATTGGAGTGTCAGTAATTGAGGGTGTGCTGCACTATTGCAAGGTCAGTAATTGAGGGTGTCTTGCACTATTCGAGTGTCAATAATTGAGGGTGTGCTGCACTATTGGTGTGTCAGGAATTGAGGGTGTGCTGCACTATTGGAGTGTCAGTAATTGAGGTTGTGCTACACTATTGGAGTGTCAGGAATTGAGGGTGTGCTGCACTATTGTAGTGCCAGTATTTGAGGATATGCGGTACTATTGGAGGGTCAGTAAATGAGGGTGTGCTGCACTGTTGGAGTGTCAGTAATTGAGGTTGTGCTACACTATTGGAGTGTCAGGAATTGAGGGTGTGCTGTACTATTGGAGTGTTAGTATGGAGTGTGTGCTGCACTATTGGAGTGTCAGTAATTGAGGGTATGCTGCACTTTTGGAGTGTGAGTAATTGAGGGTGTGCTGCACTATTGGAGTGACAGTAATTGAGGGTGTGCTGCACTATTGGAGTGTCAGTATTTGAGGGTGCGCTGCACTATTGTAGTGCCAGTAATTGAGGGTGTGCTGCACTATTGGAGTGTCAGTAATTGAGGGTTGGCTTCAGATTTGGTGTGTCAGTAATTGAGGGTGTGCTGCACTATTGGAGTGTCAGTAATTGAGGGTGCGCTGCGCTACTGGAGTGTCAGTAATTGTGGGTGTTTTGTGCTATTGGTGTGTCAGTAACTGAGGTTGTGCTGCACTATTGCTGTATCAGTAATTGTGTGTGCGCTGCGCTATTGGAGGGTCAGTTATTGAGGGTGTGCTGCATTATTGGAGTGTCAGTAATTGAGTGTGCGCTGCACTATTTGAGGGTCAGTAATTGAGGCTGTGCTGCACAATTGAAGTTTCAGAAATTGACCGTTTGCTGCACTGTTATAGTGCCAGTATTTGAGTATATGCGGTAATTTGGAGGGTCAGTAATCGAGGGCGTGCTGCACTATTGGAGTGTCCGTCATTGAGGGTCTGCTGCACTGTTGGTGTTTCAGTAATTGACGGTGTGCTGCATTATGGGAGTGTCAGTGTTTGAGGGTGTGCTGCACTATTGACGTGTCAGTAATTGAGCGTTTGCTGCACCATTGATGTACCAATATTTGAGGATATGCGGTACTATTGGAGGGTCAGTAAATGAGCGTGTGCTGCAATATTGGAGTGTCAGTAATGAGGGTCTGCTGCACTGTTGGAGTGTCAGGAAATGAGGGTGTGCTGCACTATTGCAGGGTCAGTAATTGAGGGTCTGCTGCACTGTTGGAGTGTCAGTAATTGATGGTGCGCTGCGCTATTCGAGTGTCAGTAATTGTGGGTGCGCTGCACTATAGGAGTGTCATTAATGGAGGCTGTGCTGCACTATTGGAGTGTCAGTAATTGAGGTTGTGCTGCACTATTGAAGTGTCAGTAATGGAGGCCGTGCTGTACTATTGGAGTGTCAGAAGTTGAGGGTGTGTTGCGCTATTCTGGTGTCACTAACTGTGGCTGTGCTGCACTATTGGAGTGTCAGTAATTGAGGGTGTGCTGGACCTTTGGAGTGTCAATAATTGAGGGTGTGCTGCACTATTGGAGTGCCAGTAATTGAGGGTGTGCTGCACTATTGGATTGTCAGTAATTGAGGGTGTGCTGCACTATTGGAGTGTCAGTAATTGAGGGTGTGCTGCACTATTGCAGGGTCAGTAATTGAGGGTGTATTGCACTATTGGAGTGTCAGTAATTGAGGGTGTGTTGCACTATTGGTGTGTCAGTAATTGAGAGTGTGCTGCCCTATTGCAGTGTCAGGAATTGAGGGTTTGCTTCAGAATTGGCGTGACAGTAATTGAGGGGGTGCTGCACTTTTGGAGGGTCAGTTATTGAGGGTGCGCTGAACCACTGGAGTGTCAGTAATTGAGTGTGCTCTGCACTATTGGTGTGTCAGTAATTGTGGGTGCGCTGCACTATTGGAGTGTCAGAAATTGAGGGTGCGCTGCACTATTGGAGTGTCAGTAATTGAGGGTTTGCTTCAGATTTGGTGTGTAAGTAATTGAGGGTATGCTGCACTATTGGAGTGTCAGTAATTGAGGGTGTGCTACACTATTGGAGTGTCAGTAATTGAGGGTGCGCTGCGCTACTGGAGTGTCAGTAATTGTGGGTGTTTTGTGCTATTGGTGTGTCAGTAACTGAGGTTGTGCTGCACTATTGGAATGTCGGTAATTGAGGGTGCGCTGCACTATTGGAGTGTCAGTAATTGAGGGTGCGCTGCACTATTGCAGTATCAGTAATTGAGGGTGCGCTGCACTATTTGAGGGTCAGTAATTGAGTTTGTGCTGCACTATTGGAGTATCAGTAATTCAGGGTGCGCTGCACTATAGGAGTGTCATTAATTGAGGCTGTGCTGCACTATTGGAGTGTCAGTAATTGAGGTTGCACTGCGCTATTGGAGGGTCAGTAATTGAGGGTGTGTTGCGCTATTGTGGTGTCAGTAACTGATGCTGTGCTGCGCTATTGGATTGTCAATAATTGAGGGTGCACTGCGCTATTGGAGGATCAGTAATTAAGGGTGCGCTGCACTATTGGAGGATCAGTCATTTAGGTTGTGCTGCAGTATTGGGGTATCAGTATTTGGGTGTGCACTGTGCTATTGGAGGGTTAGTAATTGTGGGTGTGCTGCAATATTGGAGTGCCAGTAATTGAGGGTGTGTTGCGCTATTGTGATGTCAGTAACTGAGGCTGTGCTGCACTATTCGAGTTTCGGTAATTGTGGGTGTGCTGCGATATTGCAGTATCAGTAATTGAGGATTTCCTTCAGAATTGGCGTGTCAGTAATTGAGGGTGTGCTGCACTGTTGGAGTGTCAGTAATTGAGGGTGTTTTGTGCTATTGGAGTGTCAGTAACTGAGGGTGTGCTGCACTATTGGAGTGTCAGTAATTGAGTGTGCGCTGCACTAATTGAGGGTCAGTAATTGAGGGTGTGCTGCACTGTTGGAGTGTCAGTAATTGAGGGTGTTTTGTGCTATTGGAGTGTCAGAATTGAGGGTGTGCTGCACAATTGAAGTTTCAGAAATTGACTGTTTGCTGCACTATTATAGTGCCAGTATTTGAGTATATGCTGTAATTTGGAGGGTCAGTAATCGAGGGGGTGCTGCACTATTGGAGTGTCTGTAATTGAGGGTCTGCTGCACTGTTGGTGTTTCAGTAATTGACGGTGTGCTGCATTATTGGAGTGTCAGTAATTGAGGGTGTGCTGCACTATTGGAGTGTTAGTAATTGAGGGTGTGCTGCACAATTGACGTGTCAGAAATTGAGCGTTTGCTGCACAATTGATGTGCCAGTATTTGAGGATATGCGGTACTATTGGAGGGTCATTAAATGATCATGTGCTGCATTATTGGAGTGTCAGTAATTGAGGGTCTGCTGCACTGTTGGAGTGTCAGTAATTGAGGGTTTGCTTCAGAATTGGCGAGTCAGTAATTGAGGGTGTTTGCAGTATTGCAGTGTCAGTAATTGAGGGTGTGCTGCACTATAGGAGTGTCAGTAATGGAGGCTGTGCTGCAGTATTGGAGTGTCAGTTATTGAGGGTGTGCTGCACTATTGGAGTGCCAGTAATTGAGCTTGTGCTGCACTGTTGGTGTGTCAGTAACTGAGGATGTGCTGTCTATTGGAGGGTCAGTAATTGAGGGTGTGTTGCGCTATTGTGGTGTCACTAACTGAGGCTGTGCTGCACTATTGGAGTTTCATTAATGGAGGGTGCGGTCGCTATTGGAGGGTCAGTAATTGTTGGTGTGCTGCACTATTGGAGTGTCAGTAATTGAGGGTGTGCTGCACTATTCAAGTGTCAGTAATTGAGGGTGTGTTGCACTATTGGAGTGTCAGCAATTGAGGTTGTGCTGCACTATTGGAGTGTTAGTATTGAGGGTGTGCTGCATTATTGGAGTGTCAGTAATTGAGGGTGTGCTGCACTACTGGAGTGTCAGTAATTGAGGGTGTGCTACACTATTGGCATGTCAGTAATTGAGGGTGTGTTGCACTATTGGAGTGTCAGTAATTGAGGTTGTGCTGCACTATTGGAGTGTTAGTATTGAGGGTGTGCTGCACTTTTGGCGTGTCAGTAGTTAAGGGTGTGCTGCACTACTGGAGTGTCAGTAATTGAGGGTGTGCTGCATTATTGAAGTGTCAGTAATTGAGGGTGTGCTGCACTATTGGAGTGTTAGTATTGAAGGTGTGCTGCATTATTGAAGCGTCAGTAATTGAGGGTGTGCTGCACTACTGGAGTGTCAGTACTTGAGGGTGTGCTGCACTATTGGAGTGTTATTATTGAGGGTGTGCTGCACTTTTGGCGTGTCAGTAGTTAAGGGTGTGCTGCACTACTGGAGTGTCAGTAATTGAGGGTGTGCTGCATTATTGAAGTGTCAGTAATTGAGGGTGTGCTGCACTATTGGAGTGTTAGTATTGAGGGTGTGCTGCATTATTGAAGTGTCAATAATTGAGGGTGTGCTGCACTACTGGAGTGTCAGTAATTGAGGGTGTGCTGCACTACTGGAGTGTCAGTAATTGACGGTGTGCTGCACTATTGGAGTGTTAGTGTTGAGGGTGTGCTGCATTATTGGAGTGTCAGTAATTGAGGGTGTGCTGCACTTTTGGCTTGTCAGTAGTTGAGGGTGTGCTGCACTATTGGAGTGTCAGTAATTGAGGCTGTGCTGCACTATTGGAGTGTCAGTAATTGAGGGTGTGCTGCACTATTGGACTGTCAGTAATTGAGGGTGTGCTGCACTATTGGAGTGTCAGTAATTGAGGTTGCGCTGCGCTACTGGAGTGTCAGTAATTGTGGGTGTTTTGTGCTATTGGTGTGTCAGTGACTGAGGTTGTGCTGCACTATTGGAATGTCGGTAATTGAGGGTGCGCTGCACTATTGCAGTATCAGTAATTGAGGGTGCGCTGCACTATTTGAGGGTCAGTAATTGAGTTTGTGCTGCACTTTTGGAGTATCAGTAATTCAGGGTGCGCTGCACTATAGGAGTGTCATTAATTGAGGCTGTGCTGCACTATTGGAGTGTCAGTAATTGAGGTTGCACTGCGCTATTGGAGCGTCAGTAATTGAGAGTGTGTTGCGCTATCGTGGTGTCAGTAACTGATGCTGTGCTGCGCTATTTGATTGTCAATAATTGAGGGTGCACTGCGCTATTGGAGGATCAGTAATTAAGGGTGCGCTGCACTATTGGAGGATCAGTCATTTAGGTTGTGCTGCAGTATTGGGGTATCAGTATTTGGGGGTGCACTGTGCTATTGGAGGGTTAGTAATTGTGGGTGTGCTGCACTACTGGAGTGTCAGTAATTGAGGGTGTGCTACACTATTGGCATGTCAGTAATTGAGGGTGTGTTGCACTATTGGAGTGTCAGTAATTGAGGTTGTGCTGCACTATTGGAGTGTTAGTATTGAGATGGGCTGCATTATTGGAGTGTCAGTAATTGAGGGTGTGCTGCACTACTGGAGTGTCAGTAATTGAGGGTGTGCTGCACTACTGGAGTGTCAGTAATTGACGGTGTGCTGCACTATTGGAGTGTTAGTATTGAGGGTGTGCTGCATTATTGGAGTGTCAGTAATTGAGGGTGTGCTGCACTTTTGACATGTCAGTAGTTGAGGGTATGCTGCACTACTGGAGTGTCAGTAATTGAGGGTGTGCTGCATTATTGCAGTGTCAGTAATTGAGGGTGTGCTGCACTTTTGGCTTGTCAGTAGTTGAGGGTGTGCTGCACTATTCGAGTGTCAGTAATTGAGGGTGTGCTGCACTATTGGAATGTCAGTAATTGAGGGTGTGCTGCACTATTGGAGTGTCAGTAATTGAGGATGCGCTGCACTATTGGAGTGTCAGTAATTGATGGTTTGCTTCAGAATTTTCGGGTCAGTAATTGAGGGTGTGCTGCACTATTGGAAGGTCGGTAATTGAGGGGGCGCTGCGCTATTGGAGGGGCAGTAATTGAGGGCATGCTGCATTATTGGAGTGTAAGTAATTGAGGGTGTGCTGCATTATTGGAGTGTCAGTAATTGAGTGTGCGCTCTGCTTTTGGACGGTCAGTAATTGAGTTTGTGCTGCACAATTGAAGTTTCAGAAATTGACAATTTGCTGCACTATTATAGTGCTAGTATTTGAGGATATGCTGTACTATTGGAGGGTCAGTAATCGAGGAGGTGCTGCACTATTGGAGGAGAAGTAATTGAGGGTGTGCTGTATTACTGGAATGTCAGCAATTGAGGGCGTGCTGCCCTAATGGAGAGTCATTAATTGAGGGTGTGCTGCACCATTGGAGTGTCAGTAATTGAGGTTGTGCTGCACTATTGGAGTGTCAGGAATTGAGGGTGTGCTGCAGTATTGCAGGGTCAGTATTTGAGGGTGTGTTGCACTATTGGAGTGTCAGTAATTGAGGGTTTGCTTCAGAATTGGCGTGTCAGTAATTGAGGGTGTGCTGCGCTACTTGAGTGTCAGTAATTGTGGGTGCTCTGCACTATTGGAATGTCAGTAACTGAGGGTGTGCTGCACTATTGCAATATCCGTAATTGTGTGTGCGCTGCACTATTGGAAGGTCAGTTATTGAGGGTGTCCTGCATTATTGGAGTGTCAGTAATTGAGTGTGCGCTGCACTATTTGAGGGTCAGTAATTGAGTTTGTGCTGCACTATTGGAGTGTCAGAATTGAGGGTGTGCTGCACAATTGAAGTGCCAGTATTTGAGTATATGCTGTAATCTGGAGGGTCAGTAATCGAGGGGGTGCTGCACTACTGGAGTGTCCGTAATTGAGGGTCTGCTGCGCTGTTGGTGTTTCAGTAATTGACTTTGTGCTGCATTATTGGAGTGTCAGTGTTTGAGGGTGTGCTGCACTATTAGAGTGTTAATAATTGAGGGTGTGCTGCACAATTGACGTGTCAGAAATTGAGCGTTTGCTGCACTATTGATGTGCCAGTATTTGAGGATATGCGGTGCTATTGGAGTGTCAGTAAATGAGCGTGTGCTGCATTATTGGAGTGTCAGTAATTGAGGGTGTGTTGCACTATTGGAGTGTCAGTAAGTGAGGGTGTGTTACACTATTGGAGTGTCAGTAAGTGAGGGTGTGCTTCACTATTAGAGTGTCAGTAATTGAGGGTTTGCTTCAGAATTGGCGTGTCAGTAATTGAGGGTGTGCTGCACTATTGCAGGGTCAGTAATTGAGGGTGTGCTGCACTATTGGAGTGTCAGTAATTGAGGGTGTGCTGCACTATTGGAGTGTCAGTAATTGATGGTGCGCTGCGTTATTCGAGTGTCAGTAATTGTGGGTGCGCTGCACTTTAGGAGTGTCATTAATGGAGGCTGTGCTGCAGTATTGGAGTGTCAGTAATTGAGGCTGTGCTGCACTCTTCGTGTGTGAGTAATTGAGGGTGTGCTGTACTATTGGAGTGTCAGAAGTTGAGGGTGTGTTGCGCTATTCTGGTGTCACTAACTGTGGCTGTGCTGCACTATTGGAGTGTCAGTAATTGAGGGTGTGCTGGACCATTGGAGTGTCAATAATTGAGGGTGTGCTGCACTATTGGAGTGTCAGTAAGTGAGGGTGTGCTTCACTATTAGAGTGTCAGTAATTGAGGGTTTGCTTCAGAATTGGCGTGTCAGTAATTGAGGGTGTGCTGCACTATTGCAGGGTCAGTAATTGAGGGTGTGCTGCACTATTGGAGTGTCAGTAATTGAGGGTGTGCTGCACTATTGGAGTGTCAGTAATTGATGGTGCGCTGCGTTATTCGAGTGTCAGTAATTGTGGGTGCGCTGCACTATAGGAGTATCATTAATGAAGGCTGTGCTGCACTATTGGAGTGTCAGTAATTGAGGGTGTGCTGCACTATTGAAGTGTTAGTAATTGAGGCTGTGCTGTACTATTGGAGTGTCAGAAGTTGAGGGTGTGTTGCGCTATTCTGGTGTCACTAACTGTGGCTGTGCTGCACTATTGGAGTGTCAGTAATTGAGGGTGTGCTGGACCATTGGAGTGTCAATAATTGAGGGTGTGCTGCACTATTGGAGTGTCAGTAAGTGAGGGTGTGCTTCACTATTGGAGTGCCAGTAATTGAGCTTGTGCTGCACTGTTGGTGTGTCAGTAACTGAGGGTGTGCTGTCTATTGGAGGGTCAGTAATTGAGGCTGTGCTGCACTATTGGAGTTTCATTAATGGAGGGTGTGCTGCGCAATTAGATTGTCTGTAATTGAGGGTGCGCTGCGCTATTGGAGGATCAGTCATTGAGGCTGTGCTGCAGTATTGGGGTATCAGTAATTGAGGGTGCGCTGCGCTATTGTGGTGTCAGTAATTTTGGGTGTGCTGCCATATTGGAGCGTCAGTAATTGAGGGTGTGTTGCGCTATTCTGGTGTCAGTAACTGAGGCTGTGCTGCACTATTCTAGTGTCGGTAATTGAGGGTGCGCTTTACTATTGGAGTATCAGTAATTGAGGGTGTGCTGCCCTATTGCAGTATCAGTAATTGAGGGTTTGCTTCAGAATGGGCGTGTCAGTAGTTGAGGGTGTGCTGCACTATTGGAGGGTCGGTAATTGAGGGTGCGCTGCACTATTGCAGTATCAGTAATTGAGTGTGTGCTGCGCTATTGGAGAGTCAGTAATTGAGGGTGTGCTGCGTTATTGGAGGGTCAGTAATTGAGATTGTGCTGCGCAATTGAAGTTTCAGAAATTGACAATTTGTTGCACTATTATAGTGCTAGTATTTGAGGATATGCTGTACTATTGGAGGGTCAGAATTCGAGGGGGTGCTGCACTATTGGAGGATAAGTAATTGAGGGTGTGCTGCACTATTGGAGTGTCAGTAATGGAGGATGTGCTGCATTATTGGAGTGTCAGTAATTGAGGGTGTGCTGCATTATTGAAGTGTCAGTAATTGAGGGTGTGCTGCACTACTGGAGTGTCAGTAATTGAGGGTGTGCTGCACTATTGGAGTGTTAGTATTGAGGGTGTGCTGCATTATTGGAGTGTCAGTAATTGAGGGTGTGCTGCACTTTTGGCATGTCAGTAGTTGAGGTTGCGCTTTACTATTGGAGTATCAGTAATTGAGGGTGTGCTGCCCTATTGCAGTATCAGTAATTGAGGGTTTGCTTAAGAATTGGCGTGTCAGTAGTTGAGGGTGTGCTGCACTATTGGAGGGTCGGTAATTGAGGGTGCGCTGCACTATTGCAGTATCAGTAATTGAGTGTGTGCTGCGCTATTGGAGAGTCAGTAATTGAGGGTGTGCTGCGTTATTGGAGGGTCAGTAATTGAGATTGTGCTGCGCAATTGAAGTTTCAGAAATTGACAATTTGTTGCACTATTTTAGTGCTAGTATTTGAGGATATGCTGTACTATTGGAGGGTCAGAATTCGAGGGGGTGCTGCACTATTGGAGGATAAGTAATTGAGGGTGTGCTGCACTATTGGAGTGTCAGTAATGGAGGATGTGCTGCATTATTGAAGTGTCAGTAATTGAGGGTGTGCTGCACAACTGGAGTGTCAGTAATTGAGGGTGTGCTGCACTATTGGAGTGTTAGTATTGAGGGTGTGCTGCATTATTGGAGTGTCAGTAATTGAGCGTGTGCTGCACTTTTGGCATGTCAGTAGTTGAGGGTGTGCTGCACTATTGGAGTGTCAGTAATTGAGGGTGTGCTGCACTATTCAAGTGTCAGTAATTGAGGGTGCGTTGCACTATTGGGATGTCAGTAATTGAGGGTCTGCTGCACTATTGGAATGTCAGAAATTGAGGATGTGCTGCAGTATTGGAATGTCAGTAATTGAGGGTGTGCTGCCCCATTGGAGTGTCAGGAATTGAGGGTTTGCTTCAGAATTGGCGTGACAGTAATTGAGAGTGTGCTGCACTATTGGAGTGTCAGTAATTGAGGGTGCACTGAACCACTGGAGTGTCAGTAATGGAGGGTGCGCTGCAATATTGGAGTGTCAGTAATGGACGGTGCGCTTCACTATTGGAGTGTCAGTAATTGTGGGTGCGCTGCACTATTGGAGTGTCAGTTATTCAGGGTGCGCTGCACTATTGGAGTGTCAGTAATTGAGGGTGTGCTGCACTATTGGAGTGTCAGTAATTGAGGGTGTTCTGCACTATTGGAGTGTCAGTAATTGAGGGATTGCTTCAGAATTGGCATGTTAGTAATTGAGGGTGTGCTGCACTATTGGAGTGTTGGTAATTGAGGGTGTGTTGCGCTATTGTGGTGTCTCTAACTGAGGTTGAGCTGCACTATTCGAGTGTCGTTAATTGAGGGTGCGCTGCACTATTGGAGTGTCAGTAATTGAGGGTGTGCTGCACTACTGGAGTGTCAGTAATTGAGGGTGTGCTGCAATATTGGAGTGTTAGTATTGAGGGTGTGCTGCATTATTGGAGTGTCAGTAATTGAGCGTGTGCTGCACTTTTGGCATGTCAGTAGTTGAGGGTGTGCTGCACTATTGGAGTGTCAGTAATTGAGGGTGTGCTGCACTATTCAAGTGTCAGTAATTGAGGGTGCGTTGCACTATTGGGATGTCAGTAATTGAGGGTCTGCTGCACTATTGGAATGTCAGAAATTGAGGATGTGCTGCAGTATTGGAATGTCAGTAATTGAGGGTGTGCTGCCCCATTGGAGTGTCAGGAATTGAGGGTTTGCTTCAGAATTGGCGTGACAGTAATTGAGAGTGTGCTGCACTATTGGAGTGTCAGTAATTGAGGGTGCACTGAACCACTGGAGTGTCAGTAATGGAGGGTGCGCTGCAATATTGGAGTGTCAGTAATGGACGGTGCGCTTCACTATTGGAGTGTCAGTAATTGTGGGTGCGCTGCACTATTGGAGTGTCAGTTATTCAGGGTGCGCTGCACTATAGGAGTGTCATTAATTGAGGCTGTGCTGCACTATTGGAGGGTCAGTAATTGAGGTTCCACTGCGCTATTGGAGGGTCAGTAATTGAGGGTGTGTTGCGCTATTGTGGTGTCAGTAACAGAGGCTGTGCTGCGCTATTGGATTGTCAGTAATTGAGGGTGCACTGTGCTATTGGAGGATCAGTAATTGAGGGTGCGCTGAGCTATTGGAGGATCAGTCATTGAGGTTGTGCTGCAGTATTGGGGTATCAGTATTTGAGGGTGCACTGTGCTATTGGAGGGTCAGTAATTGTGGGTGTGCTGCAATACTGGAGTGTCAGTAATTGAGGGTGTGTTGCGCTATTGTGGTGTCAGTAACTGCTGCTGTGCTGCACTATTCCAGTTTCGGTAATTGAGGGTGTGCTGCACTGTTGGAGTGTCAGTAATTGAGGGTGTGCTGCACTATTGGAGTGTCAGTAATTGAGGGCGTGCTGCACTATTGGAGTGTCAGTAATTGAGGGTGTGCTGCACTATTGGAGTGTCAGTAATTGAGGGTGTTCTGCACTATTGGAGTGTCAGTAATTGAGGGATTGCTTCAGAATTGGCATGTTAGTAATTGAGGGTGTGCTGCACTATTTTAGTGTTGGTAATTGAGGGTGTTTTGCGCTATTGTGGTGTCTCTAACTGAGGTTGAGCTGCACTATTCGAGTGTCGTTAATTGAGGGTGCGCTGCACTATTGGAGTGTCAGTAATTGAAGGTTTGCTTCAGAATTGTCGGGTCAGTATTTGAGGGTGTGCTGCACTATTGGAGTGTCGCTAATTGAGGGTGCGCTGCGCTATTGGAGGGTCAGTAATTGAGGGTGTGCTGCATTATTGGAGTGTCAGTAATTGAGTTTGTGCTGCACAATTGAAGTTTCAGAAATTGACAATTTGCTGCACTATTATAGTGCTAGTATTTGAAGATATGCTGTACTATTGGAGGGTCAGTAATCGAGGGGGTGCTGCACTATTGGAGGAGAAGTAATTGAGGGTGTGCTGTATTACTGGAATGTCAGCAATTGAGGGCGTGCTGCCCTAATGGAGAGTCATTAATTGAGGGTGTGCTGCACTATGGTAGTGACAGTATTTGAGGATGGGTGGTACTATTGGAGGGTCAGTAAATGAGGGTGTGCTGCACTATTGGAGTGTCAGTAATTGAGGTTGTGCTGCACTATTGCAGGGTCAGTATTTGTGGGTGTGTTGCACTATTGGAGTGTCAGTAATTGAGGGTGTTTTGTGCTATTGGTGTGTCAGTAACTGAGGGTGTGCTGCACTATTGCAATATCCGTAATTGTGCGTGCGCTGCGCTATTGGAAGGTCAGTTATTGAGGGTGTGCTGCACTATTGGAGGGTCAGTAATTGTGGGTGCGCTGCACTATTGGACTTTCAGTAATTGAGGGTGTGCTGCACTATTGGAGTGTCAAAAATCGAGGGTGTGCTGTGCATTTGGATTGTCAGTAATTGACGGTGCACTGCGCTATTGGAGGATCAGTAATTGAGGGGGCACTGCGCTACTGGAGGATCAGTCTTTGAGGCTGTGCTGCAGTATTGGGGTATCAGTAATTGAGGGTTTGTTGCGCTATTGTGGTGTCAGTAATTTTGGGTGTGCTGCAGTATTGGAGTGTCAGTAATTGAGGGTGTATTGCGCTATTGTGGTGTCAGTAACTGAGGCTGTGCTGCACTATTCGAGTGTCGGTAATTGAGGGTTCGCTACATTATTGCAGTATCAGTAATTGAGGGTTTGCTTCAGAATTGGCCTGTCAGTAATTGAGGGTGCACTGCGCTCTTGGAGGGTCAGTAACTGAGGGTGTGTGCTGCACTATTGGAGTGTCGGTATTGAGGGTACGCTGCACTATAGCAGTATCTGTAATTGAGACTGCGCTGCACTATTGGAGGGTCAGTAATTGAGGGTGTGCTGCACTCTTGCCGTGTCAGCAATTGACGTTGTGCTGCATTATTGGAGTGTAAGTAATTGAGGGTGTGCTGCACTATTTGAGGGTCAGTAATTGAGATTGTGCTGTACTATTGGAGTGTCGGCAATTGAGAGTTTGCGGCAGAATTAGGGTGTCAGTAATTGCAGGTGTGCTACACTATTGGACTGTCAGTAATTGAGGTTGTGCTGCACTATTGGAGTGTCAGTAATGGAGGGTGCGCTGCGCAATTGGAGTGTCAGTAATTGAGGGTGTGCTGCACTATTGGAGTGTCAATAATTGAGGGTGCGCTGCGCTATTGGAAGATCAGTAATTGAGGGTGTGCTGCAGTATTGAGGTATCAGTAATTGAGGGTGCACTGCGCTATTGGAGGGTCAGTAATTGTGGGTGTGCTGCCATATTGGAGTGTCAGTAATTGAGGGTGTGTTGCGCTATTGTGGTGTCAGTAACTGAGGCTGTGCTGCACTATTCTAGTGTCGGTAATTGAGGGTGTGCTTTACTATTGGAGTATCAGTAATTGTGTGTGTGCTGCACTATTGGAGTGTCAGTAATTGAGGTTGCGCTTCACTATTGGAGGGTGAGTAAATGAGGGTGTGCTGCACTATTGGAATGTCAATAATTGAGGGTGTGCTGCACTGTTGGAGGATAAGTAATTGAGGGTGTGCTGCATTACTGGAATGTCAGCAATTGAGGGCATGCTGCCCTAATGGAGAGTCATTAATTGAGAGTGCGCTGAGCTATTGGAGGGTCAGTAATTGTGGGTGTGCTGCCATATTGGAGTGTCAGTAACTGAGGCTGTGCTGCACTATTCGAGTGTCGGCAATTGAGTGTGTGCTGCACTATTGGAGTATCAGTAAATGAGTGTGCGCTGTGCTACTGGAGGGTAAGTAATTGATGGTGTGCTGCGCTATTGGAGTCTCAAGTATTGAGGGTGCGCTGCATTATTGGAGTGTCAGTAATTGAGGGTGTGCTACATAATTGACGTGTGAGAAATTGAGCGTTTGCTGCACTATTGAAGTGCCAGTATTTGAGGATATGCGGTACTATTGGAGGGTCAGTTAATAAGGGTGTGCTGCACTATTGGAGTGTCAGTAATTGAGGTTGCACTGCGTTATTGGAGTGTCAGTAATTGTGGGTGTTCTGCACTATTGGTCTGTCAATAATTGAGGGTGTGCTGCTCTATTGGAGTGTCAATAATTGAGGCTGTGCTGCACTCTTCGTGTGTGAGTAATTGAGGGTGTGCTGCACAATTGACGTGTCAGAAATTGAGCATTTGCTGCACTATTGAAGTGCCAGTATTTGAGGATATGCGGTACTATTGGAGGGTCAGTAATTGAGGGTGTGCTGCACTATTGGAGTGTCAGTAATTGTGGGTGTGCTGCACTAATGGTGTGTCAGTAATTGAGGGTACGCTGCGTTATTGAAGTGTCAGTAATTGTGGGTGCGCTGCACTTTAGGAGTGTCATTAATGGAGGCTGTGCTGCAGTATTGGAGTGTCAGTAATTGAGGCTGTGCTGCACTCTTCGTGTGTGAGTAATTGAGGGTGTGCTGCACAATTGACGTGTCAGAAATTGAGCATTTGCTGCACTATTGAAGTGCCAGTATTTGAGGATATGCGGTACTATTGGAGGGTCAGTAATTGAGGGTGTGCTGCACTATTGGAGTGTCAGTAATTGTGGGTGCGCTGCACTTTAGGAGTGTCATTAATGGAGGCTGTGCTGCAGTATTGGAGTGTCAGTAATGGAGGGTGCGGTGCTATTGGAGGGTCAGTAATTGTGGGTGCGCTGCACTATTGGACTTTCAGTAATTGAGGGTGTGCTGCACTATTGGAGTGTCAAAAATCGAGGGTGTGCTGCGCATTTGGATTGTCAGTAATTGACGGTGCACTGCGCTATTGGAGGATCAGTAATTGAGGGGGCACTGCGCTATTGGAGGATCAGTCTTTGAGGCTGTGCTGCAGTATTGGGGTATCAGTAATTGAGGGTTTGTTGCGCTATTGTGGTGTCAGTAATTTTGGGTGTGCTGCAGTATTGGAGTGTCAGTAATTGAGGGTGTATTGCGCTATTGTGGTGTCAGTAATTGAGGCTGTGCTGCACTATTCGAGTGTCGGTAATTGAGGGTTCGCTACATTATTGCAGTATCAGTAATTGAGGGTTTGCTTCAGAATTGGCCTGTCAGTAATTGAGGGTGCACTGCGCTCTTGGAGGGTCAGTAACTGAGGGTGTGTGCTGCACTATTGGAGTGTCGGTATTGAGGGTACGCTGCACTATAGCAGTATCTGTAATTGAGACTGCGCTGCACTATTGGAGGGTCAGTAATTGAGGGTGTGCTGCACTCTTGCCGTGTCAGTAATTGACGTTGTGCTGCATTATTGGAGTGTAAGTAATTGAGGGTGTGCTGCACTATTTGAGGGTCAGTAATTGAGATTGTGCTGTACTATTGGAGTGTCGGCAATTGAGAGTTTGCGGCAGAATTAGGGTGTCAGTAATTGCAGGTGTGCTACACTATTGGACTGTCAGTAATTGAGGTTGTGCTGCACTATTGGAGTGTCAGTAATTGAGGGTGTGCTGCACTATTGGAGTGTCAATAATTGAGGGTGCGCTGCGCTATTGGAAGATCAGTAATTGAGGGTGTGCTGCAGTATTGGGGTATCAGTAATTGAGGGTGCACTGCACTATTGGAGGGTCAGTAATTGTGGGTGTGCTGCCATATTGGAGCGTCAGTAATTGAGGGTGTGTTGCGCTATTGTGGTGTCAGTAACTGAGGCTGTGCTGCACTATTCTAGTGTCGGTAATTGAGGGTGTGCTGCACTATTGGAGTATCAGTAATTGAGGGTGCGCTTTACTATTGGAGTATCAGTAATTGTGTGTGCGCTGCACTATTGGAGTGTCAGTAATTGAGGGTGCGCTTCACTATTGGAGGGTCAGTAAATGAGGGTGTGCTGCACTATTGGAATGTCAGTAATTGAGGGTGTGCTGCACTGTTGGAGGATAAGTAATTGAGGGTGTGCTGCATTACTGGAATGTCAGCAATTGAGGGCATGCTGCCCTAATGGAGAGTCATTAACTGAGGGTGCGCTGAGCTATTGGAGGGTCAGTAATTGTGGGTGTGCTGCCATATTGGAGTGTCAGTAACTGAGGCTGTGCTGCACTATTCGAATGTCGGCAATTGAGTGTGTGCTGCACTATTGGAGTATCAGTAAATGAGTGTGCGCTGTGCTACTGGAGGGTAAGTAATTGATGGTGTGCTGCGCTATTGGAGTCTCAAGTATTGAGGGTGCGCTGCATTATTGGAGTGTCAGTAATTGAGGGTGTGCTTCACTATTGGAGGGTCAGTAAATGAGGGTGTGCTGCACTATTGGAATGTCAGTAATTGAGGGTGTGCTGCACTGTTGGAGGATAAGTAATTGAGGGTGTGCTGCATTACTGGAATGTCAGCAATTGAGGGCATGCTGCCCTAATGGAGAGTCATTAACTGAGGGTGCGCTGAGCTATTGGAGGGTCAGTAATTGTGGGTGTGCTGCCATATTGGAGTGTCAGTAACTGAGGCTGTGCTGCACTATTCGAATGTCGGCAATTGAGTGTGTGCTGCACTATTGGAGTATCAGTAAATGAGTGTGCGCTGTGCTACTGGAGGGTAAGTAATTGATGGTGTGCTGCGCTATTGGAGTCTCAAGTATTGAGGGTGCGCTGCATTATTGGAGTGTCAGTAATTGAGGGTGCGCTTCACTATTGGAGTGTCAGTAAATGAGGGTGTGCTGCACTATTGGAATGTCAGTAATTGAGGGTGTGCTGCACTATTGGAATGTCAGTAATTGAGGGTGTGCTGCACTATTGAAGTTTCAGAAATTGACCGTTTGCTGCACTATTATAGTGCCACTATTTGAGTATATGCTGTAATTTGGAGGGTCAGTAATCGAGGGGGTGCTGCACTATTGGAGTGTCCATAATTGAGGGTCTGCTGCACTGTTGGAGGGTCAGTAATTGAGGGTTTGCTGCACTATTGCAGTATCAGTAATTGAGGGTTTGATTCAGAATTGTTGTGTCAGTAATTGAGGTTGTGCTGCACTATTGGAGTGTCGGTAATTGAGGTTGCGCTGCAATATTGCAGGATCAGTATTTGAGTGTGCGCTGAGCTATTGGAGGGTCAGTAATTCAGGGTGTGCTGCATTATTGGAGTGTAAGTAATTGAGTGTGCGCTGCAGTATTTGAGGGTCAGTAATTGAGTTTGTGCTGCACTATTGGAGTGTCAGAATTGAGGGTGTGCTGCACAATTGAAGTTTCAGAAATTGACCGTTTGCTGCACTATTATAGTGCCAGTATTTGAGTATATGCTGTAATTTGGAGGGTCAGTAACCGAGGGGGTGCTGCAGTCTTGGTGTGTCAGTATTTGACGGTGTGCTGCATTATTGGAGTGTAAGTAATTGAGTGTGTGCTGCACTATTTGAGGGTCAGTAATTGAGTTTGTGCTGCACTATTTGAGGGTCAGTAATTGCGTTTGTGTTGCACTATTGGAGTGTCAGCAATTGAGAGTTTTCTGCAGAATTAGCCTGTCAGTAATTGCAAGTGTTCAGCACTATTGGAGTGTCATTAACTGAGGCTGTGCTGCACTATTGGAGTGTCAGTAATCGAGGGTGCGTTGCGTAATTGGAGTGTCAGTAATTGAGGGTGTGCTGCACTATTGGAGTATCAGTAAATGAGTGTGCGCTGTGCTACTGGAGGGTAAATAATTGATGGTGTGCTGCGCTATTGGAGTCTCAAGTATTGAGGGTGCGCTGCATTATTGGAGTGTCAGTAATTGAGGGTGCGCTTCACTATTGGAGGGTCAGTAAATGAGGGTGTGCTGCACTATTGGAATGTCAGTAATTGAGGGTGTGCTGCACTATTGGAATGTCAGTAATTGAGGGTGTGCTGCACTATTGGAGTGTCAGAAATTGAGGGTGTGCTGCACTATTGGAGTGTCAGTAATTGAGGGTGAGCTGCACTATTGGAATGTCAGTAATTGAGGGTGTGCTGCACTATTGAAGTTTCGGAAATTGACCGTTTGCTGCACTATTATAGTGCCACTATTTGAGTATATGCTGTAATTTGGAGGGTCAGTAATCGAGGGGGTGCTGCACTATTGGAGTGTCCATAATTGAGGGTCTGCTGCACTGTTGGAGGGTCAGTAATTGAGGGTTTGCTGCACTATTGCAGTATCAGTAATTGAGGGTTTGATTCAGAATTGGTATGTCAGTAATTGAGGTTGTGCTGCACTATTGGAGTGTCGGTAATTGAGGTTGCGCTGCAATATTGCAGGATCAGTATTTGAGTGTGCGCTGAGCTATTGGAGGGTCAGTAATTCAGGGTGTGCTGCATTATTGGAGTGTAAGTAATTGAGTGTGCGCTGCAGTATTTGAGGGTCAGTAATTGAGTTTGTGCAGCACTATTGGAGTGTCAGAATTGAGGGTGTGCTGCACAATTGAAGTTTCAGAAATTGACCGTTTGCTGCACTATTATAGTGCCAGTATTTGAGTATATGCTGTAATTTGGAGGGTCAGTAATCGAGGGGGTGCTGCAGTCTTGGTGTGTCAGTATTTGACGGTGTGCTGCATTATTGGAGTGTAAGTAATTGAGTGTGTGCTGCACTATTTGAGGGTCAGTAATTGAGTTTGTGCTGCACTATTGGAGTGTCAGCAATTGAGAGTTTTCTGCAGAATTAGCCTGTCAGTAATTGCAAGTGTTCAGCACTATTGGAGTGTCATTAACTGAGGCTGTGCTGCACTATTGGAGTGTCAGTAATCGAGGGTGCGTTGCGTAATTGGAGTGTCAGTAATTGAGGGTGTGCTGCACTATTGGACTGTCAGTTATTGAATGTGTGCTGCTCTATTGGAGAGTCAATAATTGAGGCTGTGCTGCACTATTGGAGTGTCAGTAACTGAGGGTGCGCTGCGCTATTGGAAGTTCAGTAATGGAGCGTGTGCTGCAGTATTGGGGTATCAGTAATTGAGGGTGCACTGCGCTATTGGAGGGTCAGTAATTGTGGGTGTGCTGCCATATTGGAGCGTCAGTAATTGAGGGTGTGTTGCGCTATTGTGGTGTCAGTAACTGAGGGTGTGCTGCACTTTTGGTGTGTCAGTAATGGAGGATGCGCAGCACTATTGGAGGGTGAGTAATTGTGTGCGTGCTGCACTATTGGTCTGTCAGTAATTGAGGGTGTGCTGCACTATTGGAGTGTCAGTAATTGAGGTTGTGCTGCACAATTGTAGTGTAATTAACTGAGGCTGTGCTGCACTATTGGAGAGTCAGTAATGGAGAGTGCGCTGCATTATTGGAGTGTCAGTAATTGTGGGTGTTCTGCACTATTGGACTGTCAATAATTGACGGTGTGCTGCTCTATTGGAGTGTCAATAATTCAGGGTGTGCTGCACTCTTCGTGTGTGAGTAATTGAGGGTGTGCTGCACAATTGATGTGTCAGAAATTGAGCATTTGCTGCACTATTGTAGTGCCAGTATTTGAGGATATGCGGTACTATTGGAGGGTCAGTAAATGAGGGTGTGCTGCATTATTGGAGTGTCAGTAATTGAAGGTCTGCTGCACTGTTGGAGTGTCAGTAATTGAGGTTGCGCTGCACTATTGCAGTATCAGTATTTGAGTCTGCGCTGCGCTATTGGAGGGTCAATAATTGAGGGTGTGCTGCATTATTGGAGTGTCAGTAATTGAGTGTGCGCTGCACTATCTGAGGGTCAGTAATTGAGTTTGTGCTGCACTATTGGGAGTGTCAGAATTGAGGGTGTGCTGCACAATTGAAGTTTCAGAAATTGACCATTTGCTGCACTTTTATAATGCCAGTATTTGAGTATATGCTGTAATTTGGAGGGTCAGTAATCAAGGGGGTGCTGCACTATTGGAGTGTCTGTAATTGAGGGTCTGCTGCACTGTTGGTGTTTCAGTAATTGACGGTGTTCTGCATTATTGGAGTGTTAGTAATTGAGGCTGTGCTACACAATTGACATGTGAGAAATTGAGCGTTTGCTGCACTATTGAAGTGCCAGTATTTGAGGATATGCGGTACTATTGGAGGGTCAGTTAATAAGGGTGTGCTGCACTATTGGAGTGTCAGTAATTGAGGTTGCACTGCGCTATTGGAGGGTCGGTAATTGAGGGTATGTTGCGCTATTGTGGTGTCACTCACTGAGGCTGTGCTGCACTATTGGAGAGTCAGTAATGGAGAGTGCGCTGCGTTATTGGAGTGTCAGTAATTGTGGGTGTTCTGCACTATTGGTCTGTCAATAATTGAGGGTGTGCTGCTCTATTGGAGTGTCAATAATTGAGGCTGTGCTGCACTCTTCGTGTGTGAGTAATTGAGGGTGTGCTGCACAATTGACGTGTCAGAAATTGAGCATTTGCTGCACTATTGAAGTGCCAGTATTTGAGGATATGCGGTACTATTGGAGGATCAGTAATTGAGGGTGTGCTGCACTATTGGAGTGTCAGTAATTGTGGGTGTGCTGCACTAATGGTGTGTCAGTAATTGAGGGTACGCTGCGTTATTGGAGTGTCAGTAATTGTGGGTGCGCTGCACTTTAGGAGTGTCATTAATGGAGGCTGTGCTGCAGTATTGGAGTGTCAGTAATTGAGGCTGTGCTGCACTCTTCGTGTGTGAGTAATTGAGGGTGTGCTGCACAATTGACGTGTCAGAAATTGAGCATTTGCTGCACTATTGAAGTGCCAGTATTTGAGGATATGCGGTACTATTGGAGGGTCAGTAATTGAGGGTGTGCTGCACTATTGGAGTGTCAGTAATTGTGGGTGCGCTGCACTTTAGGAGTGTCATTAATGGAGGCTGTGCTGCAGTATTGGAGTGTCAGTAATGGAGGGTGCGGTGCGCTATTGGAGGGTCAGTAATTGTGGGTGTGCTGCACTATTGGACTTTCAGTAATTGAGGGTGTGCTGCACTATTGGAGTGTCAAAAATCGAGGGTGTGCTGCGCATTTGGATTGTCAGTAATTGACGGTGCACTGCGCTATTGGAGGATCAGTAATTGAGGGGGCACTGCGCTATTGGAGGATCAGTCTTTGAGGCTGTGCTGCAGTATTGGGGTATCAGTAATTGAGGGTTTGTTGCGCTATTGTGGTGTCAGTAATTTTAGGTGTGCTGCAGTATTGGAGTGTCAGTAATTGAGGGTGTATTGTGCTATTGTGGTGTCAGTAACTGAGGCTGTGCTGCACTATTCGAGTGTCGGTAATTGAGGGTTCGCTACATTATTGCAGTATCAGTAATTGAGGGTTTGCTTCAGAATTGGCCTGTCAGTAATTGAGGGTGCACTGCGCTCTTGGAGGGTCAGTAACTGAGGGTGTGTGCTGCACTATTGGAGTGTCGGTATTGAGGGTACGCTGCACTATAGCAGTATCTGTAATTGAGACTGCGCTGCACTATTGGAGGGTCAGTAATTGAGGGTGTGCTGCACTCTTGCCGTGTCAGTAATTGACGTTGTGCTGCATTATTGGAGTGTAAGTAATTGAGGGTGTGCTGCACTATTTGAGGGTCAGTAATTGAGATTGTGCTGTACTATTGGAGTATCGGCAATTGAGAGTTTGCGGCAGAATTAGGGTGTCAGTAATTGCAGGTGTGCTACACTATTGGACTGTCAGTAATTGAGGTTGTGCTGCACTATTGGAGTGTCAGTAATGGAGGGTGCGCTGCGCTATTGGAGTGTCAGTAATTGAGGGTGTGCTGCACTATTGGAGTGTCAATAATTGAGGGTGCGCTGCGTTATTGGAAGATCAGTAATTGAGGGTGTGCTGCAGTATTGAGGTATCAATAATTGAGGGTGCCCTGCGCTATTGGAGGGTCAGTAATTGTGGGTGTGCTGCCATATTGGAGCGTCAGTAATTGAGGGTGTGTTGCGCTATTGTGGTGTCAGTAACTGAGGCTGTGCTGCACTATTCTAGTGTCGGTAATTGAGGGTGTGCTGCACTATTGGAGTATCAGTAATTGAGGGTGCGCTTTACTATTGGAGTATCAGTAATTGTGTGTGCGCTGCACTATTGGAGTGTCAGTAATTGAGGGTGCGCTTCACTATTGGAGGGTCAGTAAATGAGGGTGTGCTGCACTATTGGAATGTCAGTAATTGAGGGTGTGCTGCGCTGTTGGAGGATAAGTAATTGAGGGTGTGCTGCATTACTGGAATGTCAGCAATTGAGGGTGTGCTGCACTATTGCAGTGTCAGTAATTGAGGGTGTGCTGCACTATTGGAGTGTCAGTAATTGAGGGTGTGCTGCACTATTGGAGTGTCAGTAATTGAGGGTGTACTGCAATATTGGAGTGTCAGTAATTGAGGATATTTTGTGCTATTGGGGTGTCAGTAACTGAGGGTGTGTTGCAGTATTGGAGGATAAGTAATTGAGGGTGTACTGCACTATTGGAGTGTCATCAATTGAGGGTGTGCTGCACTATTGGAGTGTCAGTAATTGAAGTTGTGCTGCACTATTGGAGTGTCAGTAATTGAGGCTGTGCTGCACTATTGGAGTATCAGTAAATGAGTGTGCGCTGTGCTACTGGAGGGTAAGTAATTGATGGTGTGCTGCGCTATTGGAGTCTCAAGTATTGAGGGTGCGCTGCATTATTGGAGTGTCAGTAATTGAGGGTGCGCTGCACTACTGGAATGTCAGTAATGGAGGTTGCGCTGTGCTGTTGGAGTGTCAGTAATTGAGGATGTTTTGTGCTATTGGGGTGTCAGTAACTGAGGGTGTGCTGCACTATTGGAGGATAAGTAATTGAGGGTGTACTGCATTACTGGAGTGTCAGCAATTGAGGGTGTGCTGTCCTAATTGAGAGTCATTAATTGAGGGTACGCTGCACTATTGGAGTGTCAGTAATTGAGGGTGTGCTGCACAATTGACGTGTAAGAATTGAGCATTTGCTGCAGTATTGAAGTGCCAGTATTTGAGGATATGCGGTACTATTGGAGGGTCAGTAATTGAGGGTGCGCTGCACTATTGTAATGCCAGTATTTGAGGATATGCGGTACTATTGGAGGGTCAGTAAATGAGGGTGTGCTGCACTATTGGAGTGTCAATAATTGAGGGTGTGCTGCACAATTGGATTGTCAGTAATTGGGGTGCGCTGCACTATTGGTCAGTAATTGAGGTTGCACTGCACTATTGGAGTGTCAGTAATGGAGGGTGTGCTGCGCTATTGTGGTGTCAGTAACTGAGGCTGTGCTGCACTATTGGAGTTTTGGTAATTGATTGTGCGCTGTGCTATTGGAGTGTCAGTAATTGAGTTTGTGCTGCACTATTGGAGTGTCAGCAATTGAGGTTGTGCTGCGTTAATGGAGTGTCAGTAATTGAGGGTGCGCTGCGCTATTGGAAGATCAGTCATTGAGGCTGTGCTGCACTATTGGAGTGTCATTAACTGAGGCTGTGCTGCACTATTGGAGTGTCAGTAATGGAGGGTGTGCTGCGCTATTCTATTGTCAGTAATTGCGGGTGTGCTGCACTATTGGAGTGTCATTAACTGACGCTGTGCTGCACTATTGGAGTGTCAGTAATTGAGGGTGTGCTGCGCTATTCTAGTGTCAGTAATTGTGGGTGTGCTGCACTATTGGAGTGTCAGTAATTGAGGGTGTGCTGCACTATTGGAGTGTCAGTAATTGAGGGTGTGCTGCTCTATTGGAGTGTCAGTTTTTGAGGGTGTGCTGCACTATTGGAGTGTCAGTAATTGAGGGTGTGCTGCACTATTGGAGTGTCAGTAATTGAGGGTATGCTGCAGTATTGGGGTATCAGTAATTGTGGGTGTGCTGCCATATTGGAGTGTCATTAATTGAGTGTGCGCTTCACTATTTGAGGGTCAGTAATTAGGTTTTGCTGCACTATTGGAGTGTCAGAATTGAGGGTGTGCTGCACAATTGAAGTTTCAGAAATTGACCATTTGCTGCACTTTTATTGTGCCAGTATTTGAGGATATGCTGTAATATTGGAGGGTCAGTAATCGAGATGGTGCTGCACTACTGGAGTGCCAGTAATTGAGGGTCTGCTGCACTGTTGGAGGGTCAGTAATTGAGGGTCTGCTGCACTGTTGGAGGGTCAGTAATTGAGGGTGTGCTGCACTATTGGAGGATACGTAATTGAGGTTGTGCTGCACTATTGGAGGATAAGTAATTGAGGGTGTGCTGCATTACTGGAATGTCAGCAATTGAGGGCTTGCTGCCTAATGGAGAGTCATTAATTGAGGGTGTGCTGAGCTATTGGAGGGTCAGTAATTGTGGGTGTGCTGCCATATTGGAGTGTCAGTAACTGAGGTTGTGCTGCACTATTCGAGTGTCGGTAATTGAGTGTGTGCTGCACTATTGGAGTATCAGTAAATGAGTGTGCGCTGTGCTACTGGAGGGTAAGTAATTGATGGTGTGCTGCACTATTGGAGTGTTAGTATTGAGTGTGTGCTGCACTATTGGAGTGTCAGTAATTGAGGGTGTGCAGCATTATTGGTGTGTCAGCAATTGAGGGTGTGCTGCACTATTGCAGTGTCAGTAATTGCAGTTGCACTGAAGGGTCAGTAATTGAGGCTGTGTTGCGCTATTGGAGTGTCAGTAATGGAGTGTGCGGTGCGCTATTGGACTGTCACTAATTGAGGGTGTGCTGCACTACTGGAGTGTCAATAATTGAGGGTGTGCTGCGCTATTGGAGTGTCAGTAATTGAGGCTGTGCTGCGCTATTGGTCAGTAATTGAGGTTGCACTGCTCTATTGGAGGGTCAGTAATTGAGGGTGTGTTGCGCTATTGGAGGGTCAGTAATTGAGACTGTGCTGCACTATTGGAGGGTCAGTAATTGAGGTTGTGCTGCACTATTGGAGTGTCACTAACTGAGGCTGTGCTGCACTATTGGAGTGTCAGTAATTGAGGGTGTGCTGCACTATTGGAGTGTCAGTAATTGAGGGTGTGCTGCACTATTGGAGTGTCAGTAATTGAGGGTGTGCTGCACTATTGGAGTGTCAGTAATTGAGGGTGTGCTGCGCTATTGGAGTGTCATTAACTGAAGCTGCGCTGCACTGTTGGAGTGTCAGTAATGGAGGGTGCGCTGCGCTATTGAACTGTCCGTAATTGAGGCTGTGCTGCACTATTGGAGTGTCATTAATTGAGGTTGCGCTGTGCTCTTGGAGGGTCAGTAACTGAGGGTGTTTTGCGCTATTGGGGTGTCAGTAACTGAGGGTGCGCTGCACTATTGGAGGGTCAGTAATTGTGGGTGTGCTGCCATATTGGAGTGTCAGTAATTGAGGGTGTGTTGCGCTATTGGGGTGTCAGTAACTGAGGCTGTGCTGCACTTTTGGAGTGTCAGTAATTGAGGGTGTGCTGCAATTTTGGAGTGTCGGTAATTGTGGGTGTTTTGCACTATTGGAGTGTCATTAACTGAGGCTGTGCTGCACTATTGGAGTGTCAGTAATGGATGGTGTTTTGCGCTATTGGGGTGTCAGTAACTGAGGGTGTGCTGCACTATTGGAGTGTCGGTATTGAGGGTACGCTGCACTGTTGCAGTATCTGTAATTGAGTGTGCGCTGCGCTATTGGAGGGTCAGTAATTGACGGTGTGCTGCACTCTTGGAGTGTCAGCAATTGAGAGTTTGCTGCAGAATTAGGGTGTCAGTAATTGCGGGTGTGCTGCACTATTGGAGTGTCACTAACTGAGGCTGTGCTGCACTATTGGAGTGTCATTAACTGAGGCTGTGCTGCACTATTGGAGTGTCATTAACTGAGGCTGTGCTGCGCTATTGTAGTGCCAGTAATTGAGGGTGCGCTGCGCTATTGGAAGATCAGTAATTGAGGGTGTGCTGCAGTATTGGGGTATCAGTAATTGGGGGTGCACTGCGCTATTGGAGGGTCAATAATTGTGGGTTTGCTGCCATATTGGAGTGTCAGTATTTGAGGGTGTGTTGCGCTATTGTGGTGTCTGTAACAGAGCCGGAGCTGCACTATTCGACTGTCGGTAATTAGGGTGCGCTGCACTATTGGAGTGTCAGTACTTGAGGGTTTGCTTCAGAATTGGAGGGTCAGTAATTGAGTGTGCGCTGCACTATTAGAGGGTCAGTAATTGAGGGTGTGCTGCATTATTGGAGTGTCAGAATTGAGGGTGTGCTGCACAATTGAATTTTCAGAAATTGACTATTTGCTGCACTTTTATAGTGCCAGTATTTGAGGATATGCTGTACTATTGGAGGGTCAGTAATCGAGGTGGAGCTGCACTACTGGAGGGTTCGTAATTGAGGGTCTGCTGCACTCTTGGAGGATCAGTAATTGAGGGTGTGCTGCACTACTGCAGTGTCAGTAATTGAGGGTGTGCTGCACTATTGGAGGGTAAGTGATTGTGGATGCGCTTCACTCTTGGTGTGTCAGTAATTCAGGGTGTGCTACATTTTTGGAGTGTCAGGAATTGAGGGTATTCTACGCAATCGCGGTGTCAGTAATTGAGGTTGTGCTGCACTATTGGAGTGTCAGTAATTGAGGGTGTGCTGCACTATTGGAGTGTCAGTAATTGAGGTTGACCTGCATTATTGGTGTGTCAGTAATTGAGGGTGTGCTGCACTATTGGAGTGTCAGTAATTGAGGGTGTGCTGCACTACTGTGGTATCAGTAACTGAGAGTGTGCTGCAATATTGGAGTGTCAGTAATTGAGTGTTTGCTTCAGAATTGACGTGTCAGTAATTGAGGGTGTGTTGCGCTTTTGGGGTGTCAGTAACTCAGGCTGTGCAGCACTATTGAGTGTCGGTAATAGAGGGGCTGCTGCACTATTGGAGGGTCAGTGATTGTGGGTCTGCTGCACTATTGGGGGGTCAGTAATTGGGGGTGTGCTGCACACGTCTGGAATGTCAGTAATTGAGGGTTTGCTTCACAATTGGCATGTCAGTAATTGAGGGTGAGCTGCACTATTGGAGGGTCAGTAATTGAGGTTGTGCTGCATTACTGGAGTGTCAGAAATTAAGTGTGTCTTGATCTATGCAAGGGTCTGTAATTGAGGGTTTGCTGCACTATTGGAGTGTCAGTAATTGAGTGCGTGCTGCATTATTTGAGGGTCAGTAATTGAGGGTGAGCTGCACTACTGTGGTGTCAGTAACCGAGGGTATGCTGCTCTATCGGAGTGTCAGTGACAACACAGATACAACACAGGGTTAGATGCTGAGTACAGCTCCCTGTACACTGGCCCAATCAAACACTCCACAGCCAGGTACAGCACGGGGTTAGATGTAGAGTCAAGCTCCCCCGACACTGTCCCCATCAAATACTCCCAGGGCATGAACAGCATGGTATTAGATACAAAGTTCTGCTCCCTTTACACTGTCCCCGTCAAACACTCCCAGGACAGGTACAGCACGGGGTTAGATACAGAGTAAAGCTCCCCCTACACTATCACCATCAAACATTCCCAGGAGAGGTACAGCATGGGGTTACATACAGAGTAAAGTTCTCTCTACACATTACCCATCAAACACTCCCATGCCAGGGAAAGCAAGGGGTTAGATACAGAGTAAAGCTCCCTCTACACTGTCCCCATCAAACACTCCCAGGACAGGTACAACACGGGGTTAGATACAGAGTAAATCTCCCTCTACACTGTTCCCATCAAACACTCCCAGGACAGATACAGCACAAGGTTAGATAAACAGTAAAGCTCCCTCTACACTGACCCCATCAAATACCCCAGGACAGGTACAGCATGGGGTTAGATACAGAGTAAAGCTTCCTTTATACAGTCCCCATCAAAAACTCCCAGGACAGTTACCGCAGAGGGTTAGATACAGAGAAAAGCGCCCTCTAGACTGTCCCCATCAAACACTCCCAGGGCAAGTGCAGCATGGGGTTAGATAAAGAATAAACTCCCTCTACACAGGCCCCAACAAACACTCCCATGGGAGGAACATCATGGGGTTAGATACATAGTAAAGCTAACTCTACACTGTCCCCTTCAAACACTCCCAGGACAGGTACAGCACGAGTAAAGCTCCCTCTACACTATCACCATCAAACACTCCCAAGAGAGATACAGCACAGGATTAGATGCAGAGTAAAGCTCCCTCTACACTGACCCCATCAACACACCCTGGACAGGTACAGCACGGAGTTAGATATAGAGTAAAACTCCCTCTACACTATCCCCGTCAAACACTCCCAGGACAGGTGCAGCACAGTGTTCAATACAGAGTAAATCTCCCTGTACACTGTCCCCATCAAACACTCACAAGTCAGTTTCAGCACGGGGTTAGATACAGAGTAAATCTCCCTCTACACTGAGCCCATCAAATACTCCCAGAACAGGTACAGCACGGAGTTAGATACAGAGTAAATCTCCCTCTACACTGTCCCCATCAAACACTCACAAGTCAGTTTCAGCACGGGGTTAGATACAGAGTAAATCTCCCTCTACACTGAGCCCATCAAATACTCCCAGAACAGGTACAGCACGGAGTTAGATACAGAGTAAATCTCCCTCTACACTGTCCCCATCAAACACTCCCAGGGCATGTAAACGGGGTGATACACAGAGTAAAGCTCCCTTAACACTGTCCCCAATAAACACTCCCAGGCCAGTGACAGCAAGGGTTTAGATACAGAGAAAAGCTCCCTCTACACTGTCCCCATCAAACACTCCCTGGACAGGTACAGTACGGTTTTAGACACAGCGTAAATTTCTCTCTACACTGTCCCCATTCAACACTCCCAGTACAAGTACAGCATGGGGTTAGATTCAGAGTAAAGCTCTCTCTACACATTACTCAACAAACACTCCCATGCCAGGTAAAGCCAGGGGTTAGATACAGAGTAAAGCTCCCTCGATACTGTCCCCATCAAACAATCCCAGGACAGGTACAGCACGGGGTTAGATACAGAGTAAAGCTCCCTCTACACTGTCCCCATCAAACACTCCCAGGACAGGTGCAGCACAGGGTTCAATACAGAGTAAATCTCCCTGTACACTGTCCCCATCAAACACTCACAAGTCAGGTACAGCACGGGGTTAGATACAGAGTAAAGCTCCCTCTACACTGTCCCCATCAAACACTCCCAGGACAGGTGCAGCACAGGGTTCAATACAGAGTAAATCTCCCTGTACACTGTCCCCATCAAACACTCACAACTCAGTTACAGCACGGGGCTAGATACAGAGCAAAGCACCCTCTAGACTGTCCCCATCAAAAACCCCCAGGACAGGTACAGTACGGTGTTAGATACGGAGTAAAGATCCTTCTACACCTTCCAAAGCAAACACTCCCAGGCCAGAGATAGCAAGGGTTTAGATACAGAGTAAAGCTCCCTCTGCAGTGTGCCCATCAAACACTCCCTGGACAGGTACAGCACAGGTTTAGACACAGCGTAAATTTCTCTCTACACTGTCCGCATTCAACACTCCCAGTACAGGTACAGCATGGGGTTAGATACAGACTAAATCTCCCTCTACACTGTCACCATCAAACACTCCCAGGACAGGAACAGTACGGGTTTAGATAAAGGATAAAGCTCCCTCTACAATGTCCCATCAAACAGTCCCAGGATAGATACAGCACGGAGTTAGATACAGAGTAAAACTCCCTCAAGACTGTCCCCATCAAACACTCCCAGGCAAGGTACTGCATGAGTTTAGATACAGAGTAAAATTCCCTCTACACTGTCCCCATCAAACAATCCCAGGACAGGTACAGCACAGGGTTAGACGCAGACTAAAGCACCCCCTACACTGTCCCCATCAATCACTCCCAGGATAGATACAGCACAGGGTTAGATACAGAGTGAAGCTACCTCTACAGTGTCCCCATCAAACTGTCCCACAACAGGCACAGCACGGGGTTAGATACAGAGTAAAGCTCCCTCTACACTGACCTCAACAAACACTCCCATGCGAGGGACAGTACGGTGTTTTGTACAGTTTTACTCCCTCCATACTGTACCCATCAAACTCTCCCAGCGCCGTGAAACACAGGGTTAGATACACAGTAAAGCTCCCTCTACACTGTCCCCATTAAACACTCCCAGGACAGGAACATCACAGTGTTTGATTCAGAGCAAAGCTCCCTCCCCATTGCCTCCATGAAACACTCCCAGGACAGCTACAGCACGGGGTTAGATACAGAGTAAAGCTCCCTCTACACTGACCCCACCAAACACTCCCAGGGTAGGTACATCATGGGTTTAGATACAGAGTAACGCTACTTCTACACTGACCCCATCTAACACACCGTCCCAATCAAACACTCCCAGGACGGGTACAGCACGGGGTTAGATACAGAGTAAATCTCCCTCTACACTGTCCCCAACAAACACTCACAGCGCAGGTGCAGCACAGGGTTAGATCCAGAGTAAACCTCTACACTGACCCCACCAAACACTTCCAGAAGAGGAACAGCACAGGTTTAGATAGAGAGTAAAGCTCCCTATACACCGTCCCCATCAAACACTCCCAGGAAAAATACAGCACAGGTATAGATACAGAGTAAAGCACCCTCTACATTATGCCCATCAAACATTCCCAGGGGAGGCACAGCACGGGGTTAGATACAGAGTAAATCTCCCTCTACATTGTCCCCATCAAACACTCCCAGGACAGGTACAGCACGGAGTTAGATACAGAGTAAATCTCCCTCTACACTGTCCCCATCAATCACTCCCAGGACAGGTACAGCACGGAGTTAGATACAGAGTAAATCTCCCTCTACACTGTCCCCATCAAACACTCCCAGGACAGATCAAGCACGAGACTAGATACAGAGTAAAGCTCCTTCGAAATTGACACGATCAAAAATTCCCAGGATAGATACAGCACGGAGTTGATACAAAGTAATGCTCCCTCCACACTGTCACAATCAAACACTCCCAGGACAGGTACAACACAGGGTTAGATACACAGTAAAGCTCCCTCTACACTGTCCCCATCAAACACTCCCAGGACAGGTACAGCACGGGGTTAGATACAGAGTAAAGCTCCCTCTACACTGTCCCCATCAAACACTCCCAGGACAGGTACAACACAGGGTTAGATACACAGTAAAGCTCCCTCTACACCGTACCCAATATACACTCCCAGGACAGGTACAGCACGGGGTTAGATACAGAGTAAAGCTCCCTCTACAGTGTCCGCATCAAACACTCCGAGGACCGATAGAGCACGGGTTTAGATACAGAGTAAAGCTCCCTCTACACTGTCCCGAACAAACACTCCCCGGGGTGGAACATCACGGGGTCAGATACAGAGTAAAGAATCCTCTACACTGACCCCATCAAACACACCCAGGACAGGTCCAGCACGGGATTAAATACAGAGTAAAGCTGCCTCTACACTGACCCCATCAAACACTCCCAGGACAGGTACAGCACGGGGTTAGATACAGAGTAAAGCTCCCTCTACAGTGTCCGCATCAAACAGTCCCAGGACCGATAGAGCATAGGGTTAGATAAAGAGTAAAGCTCCCTCTACACTCTCCCCAACAAACACTCCCAGGGGAGGAACATCACGGGGATACAGAGTAAAGAATCCTCTACACTGACCCCATCAAACACACCCAGGACAGGTAATGCACGGGATTAGATACAGAGTAAAGGTCCCTCTACACTGACCCCATCAAACACTCCCAGGACAGGTACAACACGGGGTTAGAAACAGAGTAAATCTCCCTCTACACTGTCCCCAACAGACACTCCCAGGGGAACAACATCACGAGTTTTGATACAGATTAAAGAACCCACTACACTGACACCATCAAACACTCCCAGGACAGGTAAAACACGGGGTTAGATACAGACTGAATCTGCCTCTATACTGTCCCAAACAAACACTCCGTGGACAGGTACAGCATGGGGTTACATACAGAGTAAAACTCCCTCTACACTGTCCCCATGAAACACTCCCTGGACAGGTACAGCACGGCGTTAGATACAGAGTAAAGCTCCCTCTACACTGTCCCCAACAAACACTCCCAGGGGATGAACATCACAGGATTAGATACAGAGTAAATCTCCCTCTACACTGTCCCCATCAAACACTCCCGGACAGGTATAGCACGGGATTAGATACAGAGTAAAGCTCCCTCGACACTGAGCTGATCAAACATTCCCAGGAGAGATACAGCACGGAGTTAGATACAGAGTAAAGCTCCCTCCACACTGTCACAATCAAACACTTCCAGGACACGTACAACTCGGGTTTCGATGCAGAGTAAAGCTAACTCTACACCGTAACCCATCAACCACTCCCAGGACAGGTCCAGCACGGGATTGAATACAGAGTACAGCTCCCTCTACACTGTCCCCAACAAAAACTCACAGGACAGGTACAGCACAGGGTAAGATACAGAGTAAAGCTCCCCCTACATCGTCCCCATCGATCACTCCCAGGACAGGTACAGCACGGGGTTAGATACAGAGTAAAGCTCCCTCTTCACTGTCCCCATCAAACACTCACAGAAAAGGTACAGCACGGGGTTAGATACAGAGTAAATCTCCCTCTACACTGTCCCCAGCAAACAATCCCAGGGGAGCAACATCATGGGGTTAGATACAGAGTAATGAACCCTCTAGACTGACCCCATCAAACACTCCCAGGACAGCTAATGCACGGGATTAGATACAGAGTAAAGCTCCCTCTACACTGTCACAATCAAACAGTCCCAGGACAGGTAAAACACGGGGTTAGATACAGAGTAAAGCTCCCTCTACACTGTCCCCATCGAACACTCCCAGGACAGGTACAGCACGGGGTTAGATACAGAGTAAAGCTCCCTCTGCACTGTCACAATCAAATACTCCCAGGACAGGGAAAACACAGGGTTAGATATAGAGAAATGCTCCCTCTACACTGTCACAATCAAACACTCCCAGGAAAGATCAAACACGGTATTAGATCCAGAGTAAAACTAACTCTACACTGTCACCATCAAACACTCCCAGGACAGATCTAGCACGGGATTAGGTACAGAGTAAAGCTCCCTCGACACTGACCTGATCAAACATTCCCAGGAGAGATACAGCACGGAGTTAGATACAGAGTAAAGATCCCTCCACAATGTCACAATCAAACACTCCCAGGACAGGTACAGCACGGGGTTAGATACAGAGTAAAGCTCCCACTACAACTCGCCCATCAACCACTCCCAGGAGAGGTCCAGCACGGGGTTAGATACAGAGTAAATCTCCCTCTACACTGTCCCCATCCAACACTCCCAGGAAAGGTACAGCACGAGGTTAGATACAGAGTAAAGCTCCCTCCAAACGGTCCCCATTAAACACTCCCAGGACAAGTATAGCATGGGGTTAAATACAGCGTAATGCTCCCTGCAAACTGATCCCATCAAACGCTCCCAGGACAGATCAAGCTCGTGATTAGATAAAGAGTCAAGCTCCCTCTATACTCTCCCCATCAAACTCACCCAGGATTGGCACAGCACGGGGTTTGATACAGAGTAAAGCTCCATGTAAACTGAACCCATCAAATATTCCCAGGACAGATAAAGCACGGGGTTAGATACAGAGTAAAGCTCACACTACACTGACCCCATCAAACATGCCCTGGACAGGTCCGGCAAGGGATTAGATACAGAGTAAAGCTCGATCTACATTTTCATCATCAAACACTCCCAGGACAAGTACAGAACGGGGTTCGATACAGAGTAAAGAACCCTCTACACTGTCACCAACAAACATTCCCAGGACAGATCAAGCAAGGGATTAGATACAGAGTGAAGCTCCCTCGACACTGACCTGATCATACATTCCCAGGAGAGATACAGCATGGAGTTAGATACAGAGTAATGATCCCTCTACACGGTCCCCATCAAACACTCCCAGGACAGGTACAGCACGGGGTTAGATAGAGAGTAAAGCTCCCTCTACACTGACCCCATCAATCACCCCCAGGACAAGTACATCAAGGTGTTAGATACAGAGTAAAGTTCCCCGCAAACTGATCCCATCAAACGCTCCCAGGACAGGTACAGCATGGGGTTAGATACAGAGTAAAGCTCGCACTACACTGACCCCATCAAACACTCCCAGGACAGGTACAGCATGGGGTTAGATACAGAGTAAAGCTCCCTCTACACTGTCCCCAACAAACACTCCCAGGGGATGAACATCACAGGATTAGATACAGAGTAAATCTCCCTCTACACTGTCCCCATCAAACACTCCCGGACAGGTATAGCACGGGATTAGATACAGAGTAAAGCTCCCTCGACACTGAGCTGATCAAACATTCCCAGGAGAGATACAGCACGGAGTTAGATACAGAGTAAAGCTCCCTCCACACTGTCCCCATCAAACACTCCCAGGTTAGGAACAGCACGGGGTTAAATACAGATTAAAGCTCCCTCTACACTGCCCCAACAAACACTCCCAGGGGAGTAACATCACGGGTTTAGTTGCAGAATTAAGCTCCCGCTACACTGTCCCCATCAAACACTCCCAGAACACATGCAGCACTGGTTTAGATAGAGAGAAAAGCTCCCTCTACACTGTCCCCATCAAACCCTCCTTGGACAGGTACAGCAAGGGGTTAGATACAGAGCAATGCTCCCACTACACTGGCCCCATCAAATAATCCCAGGACAGGTACAGCAAGGGGATAGATACAGAGTAAAGATCCGTCTACACTGTGCCCATCAAACACTCCCAGGACAGTTACAGCACGGGGTTAGATACAGAGTAAAGCTCCTTCAAAACTGTCACCATCCAACACTCCCAGGACAGATCAAGCACGAGATTAGATACAGAGTAAAGCTCGCACTACACTGACCCCATCAAACATGCCCTGGACAGGTCCGGCAAGGGATTAGATACAGAGTAAAGCTCGATCTACATTTTCATCATCAAACACTCCCAGGACAAGTACAGAACGGGGTTCGATACAGAGTAAATCTCCCTCTACACCGTCTCCATCAAACACTCCCAGGACAGGTACAGCGCGGGGTTAGATACAGAGTAAAGCTCCCACTACACTGTCCCCATCAAACACTCCCAGGACAGGTACAGCACGGGGTTAGATACAGAGTAAATCTCCCTCTACACTGTCCCCATCAAACACTCCCAGGACAGGTACATCACGGGGTTAGATACAGAGTAAATCTCCCTCTACACTGTCCCCATCAAACACTCCCAGGACAGGTACAGCACGGGGTTAGATAGAGAGTAAAGCTCCCACTACACTGACCCCATCAATCACCCCCAGGACAAGTACATCAAGGTGTTAGATACAGAGTAAAGTTCCCCGCAAACTGATCCCATCAAACGCTCCCAGGACAGGTACAGCACGGGGTTAGATACAGAGTAAAGCTCCCTCTACACTGTCCCCAACAAACACTCCCAGGGGATGAACATCACAGGATTAGATACAGAGTAAATCTCCCTCTACACTGTCCCCATCAAACACTCCCAGGACAGGTACAGCACGGGGTTAGATACAGAGTAAATCTCCCTCTACACTGTCCCCATCAAACACTCCCAGGACAGGTACAGCACGGGGTTAGATACAGAGTAAATCTCCCTCTACACTGTCCCCATCAAACACTCCCGGACAGGTATAGCACGGGATTAGATACAGAGTAAAGCTCCCTCGACACTGTCCCCATCAAACACTCCCAGGAGAGATACAGCACGGAGTTAGATACAGAGTAAAGCTCCCTCGACACTGAGCTGATCAAACATTCCCAGGAGAGATACAGCACGGAGTTAGATACAGAGTAAAGCTCCCTCCACACTGTCACAATCAAACACTTCCAGGACACGTACAACTCGGGTTTAGATGCAGATTAAAGCTAACTCTACACCGTAACCCATCAACCACTCCCAGGACAGGTCCAGCACGGGATTGAATACAGAGTACAGCTCCCTCTACACTGTCCCCAACAAAAACTCACAGGACAGGTACAGCACAGGATAAGATACAGAGTAAAGCTCCCCCTACATCGTCCCCATCGATCACTCCCAGGACAGGTACAGCACGGGGTTAGATACAGAGTAAAGCTCCCTCTTCACTGTCCCCATCAAACACTCACAGGAAAGGTACAGCACGGGGTTAGATACAGAGTAAATCTCCCTCTACACTGTCCCCATCAAACACTCCCAGGACAGGTACAGCACGGGGTTAGATACAGAGTAAATCTCCCTCTACACTGTCCCCAGCAAACAATCCCAGGGGAGCAACATCATGGGGTTAGATACAGAGTAATGAACCCTCTAGACTGACCCCATCAAACACTCCCAGGACAGGTAACACACGGGGTTAGATACAGAGTAAAGATCCCTGCAAACTGATCCCATCTAACGGTCCCAGGACAGGTATAGCATGGGGTTAGAAACAGAGTAAAGCTCCCACTACACTGTCCCCATCAAACACACACAGGACCGGTAATGCACGGGATTAGATACGGAGTAAAGCTCCCTCTACACTGACCCCATCAAACGCTCCCAGGACAGATGCAGCACGGAGTTAGATACAGACTAAGGCTCCCTCTACACTGCCATAATCAAACACTGCCGGGACAGGTAAAACATGGGGTTAGATACAGAGTAAATCTGCCTCTACACTGTCCCCATCAAGCATTCCCAGGACAGGTACAGCACGGAGTTAGATACAGAGTAAAGCTCCCTCTACACTGTCACAATCAAACACTCCCAGGACAGGTAACACACGGGGTTAGATACAGAGTAATCTCCCACTACACCGTCCCCATCAACCATTCCCAGGACAGGGCCAGCACGGGATTAAATACAGACTAAATCTCCCTTTATACTGTCCCCATCAAACACTCCCAGGACAGGTACAGCACAGGGTTAGATACAGAGTAAAGCACCATCGACACTGTGCCCATCAAACACTCCCTGGACAGGTACAGCACGGGGTTAGAGACAGACTAAATCTCCCTCTACACTGTACCCATCAAACACACACAGGACAGGTACAGCACGGGGTTAGATACAGAGTAAAGCTCCCTCTACACTGACCCAATTAAACACGCCCAGGACAGGTCCAACGCAGGGTGAGATACAGATTAAAGCTCCCTCTACTCTGTCCCCATCAAACACTCCCTAGACAGGTACAGCACGGGATTAGATACAGAGTAAAGCTCCCTCTACAATGTCACCATCAAATACTCCCAGGACAGATCAAGCACGGGACTAGATACAGAGTAAAGGTCCCTCGAAATTGACTCGATCAAACATTCCCAGGACTGATACAACAGGAGTTAGATACAGAGTAAAGCTAACACTACACCGTAACCCGTCAATCACTCCCAGGACAGGTCCAGCACGGGTTTGGATACAGAGTAAATCTCCCTCTACACTGTCCCCTTCATACATTCCCAGGACAGGTACAGCACAGGGTTAGATACAGAGTAAACCTCCCTCTACAGTGTCCGCAACAAACACTCCCAGGACCAATAGAGCACGGGGTTAGATATAGAGTAAAGCTCCCTCTGCACTGTCCCCAACAAACACTCCCCGGGATGGAACATAACAGGGTTAGGTACAGAATAAACCTCCCTCTCCACTGTCCGCAACAGACACTCCCAGGGGAGGAACATCGCGGGGTTAGATACAATTTAAATAACCCTCTACACTGACCCCATCAAACAATCCCAGGACACGTAGAGCACGGGGTTAGATACAGAGTAAAGATCCCTCTACACTCTCCCCATCAAACTCACCCAGGACAGTTACAGCACGGGTTTAGATACAGAGTAATGCTCCCTGTAAACTGATCCCATCAAATACTCCCAGGACAGGTACAGCACGGGGTTAGATACAGAGTAAATCTCCCCTTACACTGTTCCCATCAAACACTCCCAGGACAGGTACAGCACGGGGTTTGATACAGACTAAAGCTCCCTCCACACTGTCCCCATCAAACACTCCCAGGTTAGGAACAGCACGGGGTTAAATACAGATTAAAGCTCCCTCTACACTGCCCCAACAAACACTCCCAGGGGAGTAACATCACGGGTTTAGTTGCAGAATTAAGCTCCCGCTACACTGTCCCCATCAAACACTCCCAGAACACATGCAGCACTGGTTTAGATAGAGAGAAAAGCTCCCTCTACACTGTCCCCATCAAACCCTCCTTGGACAGGTACAGCAAGGGGTTAGATACAGAGCAATGCTCCCACTACACTGGCCCCATCAAACAATCCCAGGACAGGTACAGCAAGGGGATAGATACAGAGTAAAGATCCGTCTACACTGTGCCCATCAAACACTCCCAGGACAGTTACAGCACGGGGTTAGATACAGAGTAAAGCTCCTTCTATACTGTCACCATCCAACACTCCCAGGACAGATCAAGCACGAGATTAGATACAGAGTAAAGCTCCCTCTACACTTTCCCCATCAAACACTCCCAGGACAGGTACAGCACGGGGTTAGATACAGAGTAAAGCCCCATCGACACTGTGCGCATCCAACAATCCCAGGACAGAAACAGCACGAGGTTAGATAGAGAGTAAATCTGCCTCTATGTTGTCCCCATCAAACACTCCCAAGACAGGTACAGCACGGGGTTAGATACAGATTAAAGCTCCCTCTATACTCTCCCCATCAACTCTCCCAGGGCAGGTACAGCACGGGATTAGATACAGAGTAAATCTCCCTGTAAACTAATCCCATCAAATACTCCCAGGACAGGTAAAGCACTGGGTTAGATACACAGTTAAACTAACTCTACACTGTCCCTATCAAACACTCCCAGGACAGGTACAGCACTGGTTTAGATATCAAGCAAAGCTCCCTCTACACTGAACCTATAGAACACTCCCAGGACAGGTACTGTTCGTGGTTCGATACTGAGCAAAGCTACCTCCACACTGTCACCATCAAGCACTCCCAGGACAGGTACAGTACAGGTTTAGATACAGAGTAAATCTCCCCCTACACCGTCCCCATCAAACACTCCCAGGACAGGTACATCACAGGGTTTGATTCAGAATAAAGCTCCCCCTAAACTGTCACAATCAAACACTCCCTGGACAGGTAGAACACGCGGTTAGATACAGGGAAAAGCTCCCACTACACCGTCCCCATCAACCACTCCCAGGACAGGTACAGCACGGGGTTAGATACAGAGTAAAGCTCCCTCTACACTGTCCCCATCAAACACTCCCAGGACAGGTACAGCACAGGGTTAGATACAGAGTAAAGCTCCCTCTACACTGTCCCCATCAAACACTCCCAGGACAGGTACAGCACAGGGTTAGATACAGAGTAAAGCTCCCTCTACACTGTCCCCATCAAACACTCCCAGGACAGGTACAGCACGGGGTTAGATACAGAGTAAAGCACCATCTACAGTGTCCGCATCAAACACTCCCAGGACCGATAGAGCATGGGGTTAGATACAGAGTAAAGCTCCCTCTACACTCTCCCCAACAAACACTCCCAGGGGAGGAACATAACAGGGTGAGGTACAGAATAAAGATCCTTCTCCACTGTCCTCAACAGACACTCCCAGGGGATGAACATCATGTGGTTAGATACAGAGTAAGGAACCCTCTACACTGTCCCCATCAAACATTCCCAGGACAGCTACAGCACTGGTTTAGATGCTGAGATAAGCTCCCCCAACACTGTCCCCATCAAATTTTCCTAGGACAGGAAGAGCACAGGGTTAGATACAGAGTAAAGCTCCCTCTACACTGTTCCCATCAAACACTCCCAGGGGATGAACATCACAGGATTAGATACAGAATAAATCTCCCTGTAAACTGATCCCATCAAATACTCCCAGGGGATGAACATCACAGGATTAGATACAGAGTAAATCTCCCTCTACACTGTCCCCATCAAACACTCCCGGACAGGTATAGCACGGGATTAGATACAGAGTAAAGCCCCAGCAACTCTGTGCCCATCAAACACTCCCAGGACAGGTACAGCACGGGAGTAGATACAGAGTAAAGCTCCCTGTAAACTGATCCCATCAAATACTCCCAGGACCCGTAAACCATGGGGTTAGATACAGAGTAAAGCTCCCTCTACACTTTCCACATCAAACCCTCCAAAGACAATTACAGCACGGGTTAGATACAGACTACAGCTCCCTCTACACTGACCCAATGAAGCACTCCCATGACAGTAACAGCACGGGGTTAAATACAGAGTAATGATCCCTCCACACTGTCCCCATCAAACACTCCCTGGACAGGTACCTCAAGGGGTTAGATACAGAGTAAAACTCCCTCTACACTGTCCCTTTCAAACACTCCCAGGACAGATCAAGCACGGGATTAGATACAGAGTAAAACCCCATCGACACTGTCCCCATCAAACACTCCCAGGACAGGTACAGCACGGGCTTAGATACAGAGTAAAGCCCCATCGACACTCCCCAACAAACAGTCCCAGGACAGGTACAGCACAGGGTTAGATACAGAGTAAAGCTCCCTCAACACTGACCCCAACAAACACTCCCAGGACAGGTACAACACAGGATTTGATTAAGAGTAAATATCCCTTTAAACCGTCCCCATCAAATATTCCCAGGAAAGCTACAGCACAGGGTTAGATACAGAGTAAATCTCCCTCTACACTGTCCCCATCAGACACTCCCAGGACAGGTACAGCACGGGGTTAGATACTCCCCTGGGATTGTTTGATGTGGACAACGTTGGGGGAGCTTTACTCTGTACCTAATCCCGTGCTGTATCTGTCCTGGGAGTGTTTGATGGGGACAACGTAGGGGAGAGCTTAACTCTGTATCTTAACCCATGCTGCAGCTGTCCTGGGAGTGTTCGAAGGGGACAGTCTAGAGGCTGCTTTTCTCTGTATCTAATCCTGTACTGTATCTGGCATTGGAGTGTTTCATGGAGACAGTGTGGAGGGAGCTTTACTCTGAATCATAACCTGTGATGTACCTGTCCTGGGAGTGTTTGATGGGGACAGTGTAGAGGGCGCTTTACTCTGTTTCTAACCCCGTGCTGTCCCTGGACTGGGAGTGTTCTATGGGGTCAGTGTAGAGGGAGCTTTACTCTGTATCTAATCCCGTGCTGTATCTCTCCTGGGAGTGTTTGATGGGGACAACGTACGGGGGAGCTTAACTCTGTATCTTAACCCGTGCTGTAGCTGTCCTGGGAGTGTTTGAAGGGGACACTCTAGAGGCCGCTTTTCACTTTATCTCAGCCTGTTCTGTATCTGTCATTGGAGTGTTTCATGGAGACAGTGTGGATTGAGCTTTACTCTATATCTTAAACCGTGCTGCACCTGTCCTGGGAGTGTTTGATGGGGACAGTGTAGAGGGAGCTTTACTCTGTATCTAACCCCGTGCTGTCCCTGTCCTGGGAGTGTTTGATGGGGACAGTGTAGAGGGAGCTTTACTCTGTATCTAACCCCGTGCTGTCCCTGTCCTGGGAGTGTTTGATGGGGACAGTGCAGAGCGAGCTTTACTCTGTATCTAACCCTGTGCCGTACCTGTCCTGGGAGTGTTTGATGGGGACAGTGCAGAGGGAGCTTTACTCTGTATCTAACCCCGTGCTGTACCTGTCCTGGGAGTGTTTGATGGGGTCAGTGTAGAGGTAGATTTACTCAAAATCTAACCTCGTGCTGTATCTGTCCTGAGAGTGTTTGATGGGGACAGTGTAGAGAGAGCTTTACACTATATCTAACCCCGTGCTGTCCCTGGACTGGGAGTGTTTGATGGGTACAGTGTACAGGTATCTTTCCTCTGTATCTAAACTGTTCCATACCTGTCTTGGAAGTGTTTGATGGGGACAGTGCAGAGGGAGATTTACTCTGTATCTAACCCTGTGCTGTAGCTGTCCTGGGAATGTTTGATGGGGACAGTGTAGAAGGAGATTTACTCTGTATCTAACCCTGTGCTGCACTTGCCCTGGGAGTGTTTGATGGGGACAGACTAGAGGGCGCTTTTCTCTTTATCTAATCCTGTACTGTATCTGTCATTGGAGTGTTTCATGGAGACAGTGTGGAGGGAGCTTTACTCTGAATCATAACCTGTGATGTACCTGTCCTGGGAGTGTTTGATGGGGACAGTGTAGAGGGTGCTTTACTCTGTATCTAATCCCGTGCTGTATCTCTCCTGAGAATGATTGATGGTACAGTGTAGGGGGAGCTTTACTATTTTTCTAACCCCGTGCTGTACCTGTCCTGGGAGCATTTGATAGGGTCAGTGTAGAGGGAGCTTTACTCTGTATGTAATCCCGTGCTGTACCTGTCCTGGAAGTGGTTGTTGGGGTCAGTGTAGAGGGAGATATACTCTGTATCTAACCTCGTGCTGCACTTGTCTTGGAAGTGTTTGATGGGGAGAGTGGAGAGGGAGCTTTACTCTGTACCTAACCCTGTGCTGTACCTGTCCTGGGAGTGTTTGATGGGGACAGTGTAGAGGGAGATTTACTCTGTACATAACCCCGTGCTGTACCTGTCCTGGGAGTGTTTGATGGTGACAGTGTAGAGGGTTCTTTACTCTGTATCTAACCCTGTGCTGTACCTGCCCTGGGTGTCTCTGATGGGGACAGTCTAGAGGCCGCTTTTCTCTGTATCTAAGCTTGTACTGTATCTGTCATTGGAGTGTTTCATGGAGACAGTGTGGAGGGAGCTTTACTCTGTATATAATCCCATGCTGTACCTATCCTGGGATTGTTTGATGTTGACAGTGTAGAGAGATCTTTACTCTGTATCGAACAACGTCCTGTACCTGTCCTTGGAGTGTTTGATGGGGATAGTATAGCAGGAGCTTTACGTTTTATCTAGCCATGTGCTGTACCTGTCCCGGGAGTGTTTGATAGGGTCAGTGTGGAGGGAGCTTTACTCTGTATGTAATCCCGTGCTGTACCTATCCTGGAAATGTTTGATGGGGTCAGCGTAGAGGGAGATGTACTCTGTATCTAACCTCGTGCTGTACCTGTCTTGAAAGTGTTTGATGGGGACAGTGTAGAGGGAGCTTTACTCTGTATCTAACCCCGTGCTGTACCTGTCCTGGGAGTGTTTGATGGGGACAGTGTAGAGGGAGCTTTACTCTGTATCTAACCCCGTGCTGTACCTGTCCTGGGAGTGTTTGATGGGGACAGTGTAGAGGGAGCTTTACTCTGTATCTAACGCCGTTGTGTACCTGCCCTGGGAGTCTCTGATGGGGACAGTCTAGAGGCTGCTTTTCTCTGTATCTAAGCCTGTACTGTATCTGTCATTGGCGTGTTTCATGGAGACCGTGTGGAGGGAGCTTTACTCTGAATCATAACCTGTGATGCACCTGTCCTGGGTGTGTTTGATGGGGACGGTGTAGAGGGAGATTTACTCTGTATCTAACCCCGTGCTGTACCTGTCCTGGGAGTGTTTGATGGGGACGGTGTAGAGGGAGCTTTACTCTGTATCTAACCCCGTGCTGTACCTGTCCTGGGAGTGTGTGATGTTGACCGTGTCGAGAGAGCTTTACTCTGTATCTTATCCCGTACTGAACAAGCCCTAGGAATGTTTGATGGGGACAGTGTAGAGGGAGCTTTACTCTGTATCTAACCCCGTGCTGTCCCAGGACTGGGAGTGTTTGGTGGGGACAGTGTACAGGGAGATTTACTCTGTATCTAACACCGTGCTGTACCTGTCCTGGGAGTGTTTGATGGTGACAGTGTAGATGGACTTTGCTCTGTATCTAACCCCGTGCTGTCCCAGGACTGGGAGTGTTTGGTGGGGACAGTGTACAGGGAGATTTACTCTGTATCTAACACCGTGCTGTACCTGTCCTGGGAGTGTTTGATGGTGACAGTGTAGATGGACTTTGCTCTGTATCTAACTCCGTGCTATATCTGTCTTTGATGTGTTTGATGGGGACAGTGGAGAAGGAGCTTTACTCTGTATCTAACCTCATGCTGTACCTGTCCTGGGATTGTTTCATGGGGACAGTGTAAGGGGAGCTAAACTCTCTATTCAAACCCGTGATGATCCTCCCATGGGAGTATTTTGTGGGGACTGTGTGGAGGGAGCTTTACTCTGTATCTAACCCCGTGCTGTACCTGTCCTGGGAGTGTTTGATGGGGACAGTGTAGAGGGAGCTTTACTCTGTATCTAACCCCGTGCTGTACCTGCCCTGGGAGTCTCTGATGGGGACAGTCTAGAGGCTGCTTTTCTCTGTATCTAATCCTGTACTGTATCTGTCATTGGAGTGTTTCATGGAGACAGTGTGGAGGGAGCTTTACTCTGAATCATAACATGTGATGTACCTGTCCAGGGTGTGTTTGATGGGGACAGTGTAGAGGGAGATTTACTCAGTGTCTAATACCGTACTGAACAAGCCCCAGGAATGTTTGATGGGGACAGTGTAGGGGGAGCTTAAATATGTATCTTAACCCATGCTGTCCCTATCCTGGGAGTGTTTGACAGGGTCAGTGTAGAGGGAGATTTACTCTGTATCTAACCTCGTGCTGTACCTGTGCTGGGAGTGTTTGATGGGGTCAGTGTAGAGGGAGCTTTACTCTGTATCTAACCCTGTGCTGTACCTGTCCTCGTAATGTTTGATGGGGACATTGTTGAGGGCCGCTAATCTGTATCTAACCCCGTGATCTACCTGTCCTGGGAGTGTTTGATGGGAACAGTGTAGAGGGAGATTTACTCTGTACCTAACCCCGTGCTGTACCTGTCCTGGGAGTGTTTGATGGGGACAGTGTAGAGGGAGATTTACCCTCTATGTTATCCCGTGCTGTACCTGTGCTGGGAGTGTTTGATGGGGACAGTGTAGAGGGAGCTTTACTCTGTATCTAACCCTGTGCTGTACCTGTCCTGGGAGTGTTTGATGGGGACAGTGTAGAGGGAGCTTTACTCTGTATCTAACCCTGTGCTGTACCTGCCCTGGGAGTCTCTGATGGGGACAGTCTAGAGGCTGCTTTTCTCTGTATCTAATCCTGTACTGTATCTGTCATTGGAGTGTTTCATGGAGACAGTGTGGATGGAGCTTTACTCTGAATCATAACCTGTGATGTACCTGTCCAGGGTGTGTTTGATGGGGACAGTGTAGAGGGAGATTTACTCAGTGTCTAATACCGTACTGAACAAGCCCCAGGAATGTTTGATGGGGACAGTGTAGGGGGAGCTTAAATATGTATCTTAACCCGTGCTGTCCCTATCCTGGGAGTGTTTGATAGGGTCAGTGTAGAGGGAGATGTACTCTGTATCTAACCTCGTGCTGTACCTGTGCTGGGAGTGTTTGATTGCAACAGTGTGGATGGAGTTTTACTCTGTATCTAACCCCGTGCTTTACTTGTCCTGAGAGTGTTTGATGGTGACAGTGTAGAGGGAGCTTTACTCTGTATCTAACCCCGTGCTGTACCTGTCCTGGGAGTGTTTGATGGGGACAGCGTGGAGTGATCTTTACTCTGTATCTAACCCCGTGCTGAAACTGTCCTGGGAGTGTTTGATTGGGGTCACTGTAGAGGGAGCTCTACTCTGTATCTAACCCTGTGTTGTAACTGTCCTTGGAGTGCTTGATGGGCATAGTGTAGAGGGAGATTTACTCTGTATCTAAACCCATGCTGTAGCTGCCCTGGGAGTCTCTAATGGGGACAGTGCACTGGGAGCTTTACTCTATACCTAACCCCGTGCTGTACCTGTCCTGGGAGTGTTTGATGGGGACAATGTAGAGGGAGCTTTACTCTCTATCTAACCCCGTGCTGTACCTGTCCTGGGAGTGTTTGATGGGGTCAGTGTAGAGGGAGCTTTACTCTGTATCTAACCCTGTGCTGTACCTGTCCTGGGAGTGTTTGATGGGGACAGTGTAGAGGGAGATTTACTCTGTATCTAACCCCGTGCTGTACCTGTCCTGGGAGTGTTTGATGGGGACAGTGCAGAGGGAGCTTTACTCTGTATCTAATCCTGTACTGAACAAGACCTAGGAATGTTTGATGGGGTCAGTACATGGGATTACATACAGAGTAAAGCTCCCTCTACACCGTCCCCATCAAACACTCCCAGGACAGGTACAGCACGGGGTTAGATACAGAGTAAAGCTCCCTCTACACCGTCCCCATCAAACACTCCCAGGACAGGTACAGCACGGGGTTAGATACGGAGTAAAGCTCCCTCTACATTGACCCCATCAAACATTCCCAGGACAGGTACAGCACAGGGTTAGATACAGAGTAAAGCTCCCTCTACACTGTCCCCATCAAACATTCCCAGGACAGGTACAGCACGGGGTTAGATACAGAGTAAATCTCCCTCTACACTGTCCCCATCAAACACTCCCAGGACAGGTACAGCATAGGGTATGATTCAAAGTAAAGCTCCCTCCACACTGTCTCCATGAAAAACTCAAATGACAGATACAGTATAGGCTTAGATACAGATAAAAGCGCCCTCTAGACTGTCCCCATCAAACACTCCCAGGGCAAGTGCAGCACGGGGTTAAATACAGAGTAAAGCTCCCTCCACACAGCCCCCAACAAACACTCTCATGGGAGGAACATCACAGGGTTAGATACAGAGTAAAGCTCCCCCTACACTGTCCACATCAAACACTCCCAGGACAAGGACAGCATGGGGCAAGATACAGAGTAAAGCTCCGCCTACACGGTCCCCAGGAGACACTCCCAGGACAGGTATAGCACGGGGTTAGGTACAGAGTAAAGCTCCCTCAGAGGAGCAGAGAAATTTACGTCAACTTACGTCACATCTGCTCCTCTCACCCATTCTAACCTGTCTCTCTCTGAACTTACTGCACTCCATTCTTTCAGGTCCAACCCTGACATTGTCATCAAACCCGCTGACAAGGGTGGTGCTGTTGTTGTCTGGCGCACTGACCTCTACCTCGCGGAGGCTGAGTGTCAACTCGCAGGTGCTGTTCCTCCAGTTTGCATTGGGCTTCACTGGAACAATGCAGCAAGCCAAGGACAGACATGTGGGCAAGAGAGCAGGGGGGAGTGTTGAAATGGCAAGCGACAGGGAGGTTTGGGTCATTCTTGCGGACAGACCGCAGGTGTTCTGCAAAGTGGTCACCCAGTTTACGTTTGGTCTCTCCAATGTAGAGGAAACCACATTGGGAGCAACGAATGCAGTAGACTAAGTTGGGGGAAATGCAAGTGAAATGTTGCTTCCCTTGAAAGGAGTGTTTGGGCCCTTGGACGGTGAGGAGAGAGGAAGTGAAGGGGCAGGTGTTACATCTTTTGCATGGGCATGGGGTGGTGCCATAGGTGGGGGTTGGGGAGTAGGGGGTGATGGAGGAGTGGATCAGGGTGTCCCGGAGGGAATGATCCCTACGGAATGCCGACAGTGGGGGTGAAGGGAAGATGTGTTTGGTAGTGGCATCATGCTGGAGTTGGCGGAAATGGCGGAGGATGATCCTTTGAATATGGAGGCTGGTGGGGTGATAAGTGAGGACAAGGGGGACCCTATCATGTTTCTGGGAGGGAGAGGAAGGTGTGAGGGCGGATGCGTGGGAGATGGGCCGGACACGGTTGAGGGCCCTGTCAACGACCGTGGGTGGAAAACCTTGGTTAAGGAAGAAGGAGGACATGTCAGAGGAACTGTTTTTGAAGGTAGCATCATCGGAACAGATGCAAAGGAACAGAGGCGAAGGAACTGAGAGAATGGGATGGAGTCCTTACAGAAAGCAGGGTGTGAGGAGCTGTAGTCAAGGTAGCTGTGGGAGTCGGTAGGCTTGTAATGGATATTGGTGGACAGTCTATCACCAGAGATTGAGACAGAGAGGTCAAGGAAGGGAAGGGAAGTGTCAGAGATGGACCACGTGAAATGATGGAGGGGTGGAGATTGGAAGCAAAATTAATAAATTTTTCCAAGTCCCGACGAGAGCATGTAGCAGCACCGAAGTAATCATCGATGTACCGGAGAAAGAGTTGTGGAAGGGGGCCGGAGTAGGACTGGGACAAGGAATGTTCCACATACCCCATAAAGAGACAGGCATAGCTGGGGCCCATGCGGGTACCCATAGTCACAACTTTTATTTGGAGGAAGTGAGAGGAGTTGAAGGAGAAATTGTTCAGCGTGAGAACAAGTTCAGCCAGATGGAGGAGAGTAGTGGTGGATGGGGATTGTTCGGGCCTCTGTTCGAGGAAGAAGCTAAGGGCCCTCAGACCATCCTGGTGGGGGATGGAGGTGTAGAGGGATTGGACGTCCATGGTGAAGAGGAAGCGGTTGGGGCCAAGGAACTGGAAATTGTTGATGTGACGTAAGGTGTCAGAGGAATCACGGATGTAGGTGGGAAGGGACTGGACAAGGGGTGAGAGAAGGGAGTCAAGATAACGAGAGATGAGTTCTGTGGGGCAGGAGCAAGTTGACACGATCGATCTACCGGGACAGTTCTGTTTGTGGATTTTGGGTAGGAGGTAGAAGCGGGCTGTCCGAGGTTGGGCGACTGTCAGGTTGGAAGCTGTGGGAGGAAGATCCCCAGAGGAGATGAGGTCAGTGACAGTCCTGGAAACAATGGCTTGATGTTCAGTGGTGGGGTCATGGTCCAGGGAGAGGTAGGAGGAAGTGTCTGTGAGTTGATGCACAGCCCAGGACAGGTACAGCAAGGGGTTAGATACAGAGTAAAGCTCCCTCTACACTGTCCCCATGAAACACTCCCAGGACAGGTACAACACGGGGTTAGATAGAGAGTAAAGCTCCCTCTAGACTGACCCCATCAAACACTCCCAGGGCTTGTTCAGTACAGGATTAGATACAGACTAAAGCTCTCTCTACACTGTCACCATCAAAGAATCCCAGGATAGAGCACGGGATTACATACAGAGTAAAGCTCCCTCTACACTTAACCCGTCAAACACTCCCAGGACAGTTACAGCACAGGTTAAGTTATAGAGTACAGCTCCCTCCACACTGTCTCCATGAAACACTCCAATGCCAGATACAGAACAGTTTCAGATACAGAGTAAAGCTCCCTCTAGACTGTCCCCATTAAACGCTCCCAGGGCAAGTGCAGCACAGGATTAGATACAGAGTAAAGCTCCCTCTACAGTGTCCGCATCAAACACTCCCAGGACAGGTACAGCACGGTGTGAGATACAGAATAAAGTTCCCTCTACACTGTCCCCAACAGACACACCCAGGACAGGAACAGCACGGAGTTAGATACAGAGTAAAGCTCCATCTACAGTATCACCACCAAACACTCCCAAGAGAGGTACAGCATAGGATTACATACAGAGTAAAGCTCCCTCTACACTGTCCCCATCAAACACTCCCAGGACAGGAACAGCACGGGGCGAGATACAGAGTAAATCTCCCTCTACACCGTCCCCATCAAACACTCCCAGGACAGGTACAGCACGGGGTTAGATACAGAGTAAATCTCCCTCTACACCGTCCCCATCAAACACTCCCAGGACAGGTACAGCACGGGGTTAGATACAGAGTAAAGCTCCCTCTACTCTGTCCCCATCAAACACTCCCAGGACAGGCACATCGCAGTGTTTGATTCAGAGCAAAACTCACTCCACACTGCCTCCATGAAACACTCCCAGGACAGGTACAGCACGGGGTTAGATACAGAGTAAAGTTCCCTCTACACTGTCCCCATCAAACACTACCAGGGCAGGTACACAACGGGGTTAGATACAGAGTAAAGCTCCCTCTACACTGTCCCCATCAAACACTCCCAGGGCAGGTAAACCATGGGGTTGGATACAGAGTAAAGCTCCCTCTACACTGTCCCCATCAAACACTCCCAGGACAGGTACAGCACGGGGTTAGATACAGAGTAAAGCTCCCTCTACACTGTCCCCATCAAACACTCCCAGGACAGGTACAGCACGGGGTTAGATATAGAGTAAAGCTCCCTCTACACTGTCCCCATCAAGCACTCCCAGGGCAGGTACAGAACGGGGTTAGATACAGGGTAAAGCTCTCTCTACACTGTCCACATCAAACACTCCCCGGACAGTTACAGCAGGTGGTTAGATACAAAATAAAGCTCCCTATACTGTGTCCCCATCAAACAGTCCCAGGGCAGGTACAGCACGGGGTTAGATACAGGGTAAAGCTCTCCATACACTATCCCCATCAAACACTCCCAGGACAGGTACAGCATGGGGTTAGATACAGAGTAAAGCTTCCTCAACACCGTCCCCATCAAACACTCCCAGGACAGGTACATCACGGGGTTAGATACAGATTAGCGGCCCCTCTACAATGTCCCCATCAAACATTACGAGGACAGGTACAGCACGAGTGAAGATACAGAGTAAAGCTCCCTCTACACCGTCCCCATCAAACACACCCAGGACTGGTACAGCATGGGGTTAGATACAGAGTAAAGCACCCTCTACCCTGTCCCCATTAAACAGTCGCAGGGGAGATACAGGACGGAGTTAAATACCAAGTAAAGCTCCCCCTGCAGAGTCCGCGTCAAACAATCCCAGGACAGGTACATCACGGAGCTAGATGCAGAGTAAAGCTCCCTCTACACTATCCCCATCAAACACTCCCAGGACAGGTACAGCACGGGGTTAGATACAGAGTAAAGCTCCCTCTACACTGTCCCCATCAAACACTCCCAGGACAGGTACAGCACAGGGTTAGATACAGAGTAAATCTCCCTCTACACCGTCCCCATCAAACACTCCAAAGACAGGTACAGCACGGGGTTAGATACAGAGTAAATCTCCCTCTACACCGTCCCCATCAAACACTCCCAGGACAGGTACAGCACGGGGTTAGATACAAAGTAAAGCTCCCTCTGCACTGTCCCCATCAAACACTCCCAAGACAGGTATATCACGGGGTTAGATACAGAGTAGGGCTCCCTCTACAATGTCCCCATCAAACATTCCCAGGACAGGTACATCACGGGGTTAGATACAGAACAAAGCTCCCTCTTCTCTGTCCCAGCAAACACTCCCAGGACTGGTACATCACCATGTTTGATTCAGAGCAAGCTCACTCCACACTTCCTCCATGAAACACTCCCAGGACAGCTACATCATAGGGTTTGATTCAGAGCAAAACTCCCTCCACACTGCCTCCATGAAACACTCCCAGGACAGGTACAGCACGGGGTTAGATACAGAGTAAAGCTCCCTGTGCACCGTCCCCATCAAACACTCCCAGGACTGGTACATCACGGAGTTAGATACAGAGTAAAGCTCCCTCTACACTATCCCCATCAAACACTCCAAGGACAGGGACAGCACGGGGTTAGATACAGAGTAAAGCTCCCTGTGCACCGTCCCCATCAAACACTCCCAGGACTGGTACAGCACAGGGTTAGATACAGAGTAAAGCTCCCTGTGCACCGTCCCCATCAAACACTCCCAGGACTGGTACAGCACAGGGTTAGATACAGAGTAAAGCTCCCTATACTCTTTCCCCATCAAACACTCCCAGGACCGGTACATCACAGTGTTTGATTCAGAGCAAAGCTCCCTCCTCACTGCCTCCATCAAACACTCCCAGGACAGGTACAGCACGGGGTTAGATACAGTGCACAACTCCCTCTACACGGTCCCCATCAAACATTCCCAAGATAGGTACAGCACGGGGTTAGATACAGAGTAAAGCTCCCCCAATACTGTCCCCATCAAACACACCCAGGAAAGGTACATCACGGAGTTAGATACAGAGTAAAGCTCCCTCTACACTATCTCCATCAATCACTCCCAGGACAGGTACAGCACGAGGTTAGATACAGAATAAAGCTCCCTCTACACTGTCCCCACCAAACACTCCCAGGACAGGTACAGCACGGGGTTAGATACAGAATAAAGTCCCCTCTACTCTGTCCCCATCAAACACTCCCAGGACTGCTACATCATAGGGTTTGATTCAGAGCAAAACTCCCTCCACACTGCCTCCATGAAACACTCCCAGGACAGGTACAGCACGGGGTTAGATACAGAGTAAAGCTCCCTCTACACTGTCCCCATCAAACACTCACAGGACATGTACAGCACGGGGTTAGATACAGAGTAAAGCTCCCTGTGCACCGTCCCCATCAAACACTCCCAGGACAGGTACAGCACAGTGTTTGATTCAGAGCAAAGCTCCCTCCTCACTGCCTCCATCAAACACTCCCAGGACAGGTACAGCACGGGGTTAGATACAGTGCACAACTCCCTCTACACGGTCCCCATCAAACATTCCCAAGATAGGTACAGCACGGTGTTAGATACAGAGTAAAGCCCCCTCTACACCATCCTTAACAAAAACACACAGGACAGGTACAGCACGGGGTTAGATACAGAATAAAGCTCCCTCTACACTGTCCCCATCAAACACTCCCAGGACAGGTACAGCACGGGGTTAGATACAGAGTAAAGCTCCCTCTACACCGTCCCCATCAAACACTCCCAGGACAGGTACAGCACGGGATAAGATACAGAGTAAAGCTCCCTCTACTCCGACCCCATTAAACACTCCAGGGACAGGTACATCACGGCTTTAGATACACAGTAATGCTACCACTACACTGAACACATCAAACACTCCCAGGACAGGTACAGCACGGGGTTGGATACAGAGTAAAGCTCCCTCTACACTGTCCCCATCAAACACTCCCAGGACAGGTACAGCACAGTGTTTGATTCAGAGCAAAGCTCACTCCACACTGCCTCCATGAAACACTCCCAGGGCAGGTACAGCACGGGGTTAGATACAGTGCAGAGCTCCCTCTACACGGTTCCCATCAAACACTCCCAAGATAGGTACTGCACGGGGTTAGATACAGAGTAAAGCTCCCTCTACACCGTCCCAAACAAATACTTCCAGGATAGGTACAGCACGGGGTTAGATACAGAGTAAAGCTTCCTCTTCACTGCCACCATCAAAGACTCCCAGAACAGCTACGGCACAGGCAAGATACAGAGTAAAGCTCACTCTACACTGTGCCCATCAAACACTCCCAGAGCAGGTACACCATGGGGTTAGATAGAGAGTAAAGCTCCTTCTACACTGTCCCCATCAAACACTCCCAGGGGAGGTAAACCATGGGGTTAGATACAGAGTAAAGTTCCCTCTACACGGTCCCCATCAAACACTCCCAGGACAGGTACAGCACGGCGTTAGATACAGAATAAAGCTCCCCCTATACTGTCCCCATCAAACACACCTAGGACAGGTACATCACATTGTTTGATTCAGAGCAAAGCTCACTCCACACTGCCTCCATAAAACACTCCCAGGACAGGGACAGCACGGGGTTAGATACTGAGCAGATCTCCCTCTACACGGTCACCATCAAACACTCCCAGGACAGGTACAGCACGGGGTTAGAAAGAGAGTAACGCTCCCTCTACTCTGTCCCCATCAAACACTCCCAGGACTGGTACAGCACGGGGTTAGAAAGAGAGTAAAACTCACTATACTGTGTCCCTATCAAACACTCCCACAACAGGTACAGCGCAGGGTTGGATACAGAGTAAAGCTCCCTCTACACTGTCCGCATCATGCACTCACAGGACAGGTACACTAAGAGGTTAGATACAGAGTAGAGCTCCGTCTACACTCTCCCCATCCAACACTCACAGAACAGATACAGTACGGGGTTAGATACAGACTAAAGCACACTGTACACCATCCCCATCAAACACTCCCAGGACAGGTACAGCACAGGGTTAGATACAGAGTAAAGCTACCACTATACTGACCACATCAAACACTCCCAGGACAGGTACAGCATGGGGTGAGATACAGAGTAAAGCTCCCTCTACACTGTCCCCATCAAACACTCCCAGGACAGGTACATCACGGCTTTAGATACACAGTAATGCTACCACTACACTGAACACATCAAACACTCCCAGGACAGGTACAGCACGGGGTTGGATACAGAGTAAAGCTCCCTCTACACTGTCCCCATCAAACACTCCCAGGACAGGTACAGCACAGTGTTTGATTCAGAGCAAAGCTCACTCCACACTGCCTCCATGAAACACTCCCAGGGCAGGTACTGCACGGGGTTAGATACAGAGTAAAGCTCCCTCTACACCGTCCCAAACAAATACTTCCAGGATAGGTACAGCACGGGGTTAGATACAGAGTAAAGCACCCCCTACAGTGTCCCCATCAAACACTCCCAGGACAGGTACAGCACAGGGTTAGATACAGAGTAAAGATCTTTCTACACTGCCCCCATCAAACACTCCCAGGACAGGTACAGCACGGGGTTAGATACAGAGTAGAGCTCCCTCTACACGGTCCCCATCAAACACTCCCACGACAGGTACATCATGGGGTTAGATACAGATTAGCGGCCCCTCTACAATGTCCCCATCAAACATTACGAGGACAGGTACAGCACGAGTGAAGATATAGAGTAAAGCTCCCTCTACACCATCCCAAACAAATACTTCCAGGATAGGTACAGCACGGGGTTAGATACAGAGTAAAGCACCCCCTACAGTGTCCCCATCAAACACTCCCAGGACAGGTACAGCACGGGGTTAGATACAGAGTAAAGCACCCTCTACCCTGTCCCCATTAAACAGTCGCAGGGCAGATACAGCACGGAGTTAGATACCAAGTAAAGCTCCCCCTGCTGAGTCCGCGTCAAACAATCCCAGGACAGGTACATCACGGAGCTAGATGCAGAGTAAAGCTCCCTCTACACTATCCCCATCAAACACTCCCAGGACAGGTACAGCACGGGGTTAGATACAGAGTAAATCTTCCTCTACACTGTCCCCATCAAACACTCCCAGGACAGGTACAGCACAGGGTTAGATACAGAGTAAAGCACCCCCTACAGTGTCCCCATCAAACACTCCCAGGACAGGTACAGCACAGGGTTAGATACAGAGTAAAGATCTTTCTACACTGCCCCCATCAAACACTCCCAGGACAGGTACAGCACGGGGTTAGATACAGAGTAGAGCTCCCTCTACACGGTCCCCATCAAACACTCCCACGACAGGTACATCATGGGGTTAGATACAGATTAGCGGCCCCTCTACAATGTCCCCATCAAACATTACGAGGACAGGTACAGCACGAGTGAAGATATAGAGTAAAGCTCCCTCTACACCATCCCAAACAAATACTTCCAGGATAGGTACAGCACGGGGTTAGATACAGAGTAAAGCACCCTCTACACTGTCCCCATCAAACACTCCCAGGACAGGTACAGCACGGGGTTAGATACAGAGTAAAGCACCCTCTACCCTGTCCCCATTAAACAGTCGCAGGGCAGATACAGCACGGAGTTAGATACCAAGTAAAGCTCCCCCTGCTGAGTCCGCGTCAAACAATCCCAGGACAGGTACATCACGGAGCTAGATGCAGAGTAAAGCTCCCTCTACACTATCCCCATCAAACACTCCCAGGACAGGTACAGCACGGGGTTAGATACAGAGTAAAGCTCCCTCTACACTGTCCCCATCAAACACTCCCAGGACAGATACAGCACGGGGTTAGATACAGAGTAAATCTTCCTCTACACCGTCCCCATCAAACACTCCCAGGACAGGGACAGCACGCGGTTAGATACAGAGTAAAGCTACCACTATACTGACCACATCAAACTCTCCCAGGACAGGTACAGCACGGGGTTAGATACAGGGTAAAGCCCCCTCTACTCTGTCCCCATCAAACACTCCCAGGACAGGTACAGCACAGGGTTAGATACAGAGTAAAGCTCCCTGTGCACCGTCCCCATCAAACACTCCCAGGACAGGTACAGCACGGGGTTAGATACAGAGTAAAGCTCCCTGTGCACCGTCCCCATCAAACACTCCCAGGACAGGTACAGCACAGGGTTAGATACAGAGTAAAGCTCCCTATACTCTTTCCCCATCAAACACTCCCAGGACCGGTACATCACAGTGTTTGATTCAGAGCAAAGCTCCCTCCTCACTGCCTCCATGAAACACTCCCAGGACAGGTACAGCACGGGGTTAGATACAGTACACAACTCCCTCTACACGGTCCCCATCAAACATTCCCAAGATAGGTACAGCACGGTGTTAGATACAGAGTAAAGCCCCCTCTACACCATCCTTAACAAAAACACACAGGACAGGTACAGCACGGGGTTAGATACAGAGTAGAGCTCCCTCTACACTGCCACCATCAAAGACTCCCAGAACAGGTACGGCACAGGCAAGATACAGAGTAAAGCTCACTCTACACCATGCCCATCAAACACTCCCAGAGCAGGTACACCATGGGGTTAGATAGAGAGTAAAGCTCCCTCTACACGGTCCCCATCAAACACTCCCAGGACAGGTACAGCACGGCGTTAGATACAGAATAAAGCTCCCCCTATACTGTCCCCATCAAACACACCCAGGACAGGTACATCACACTGTTTGATTCAGAGCAAAGCTCACTCCACACTGCCTCCATGAAACACTCCCAGGACAGGGACAGCACGGGGTTAGATACTGAGCAGAACTCCCTCTACACTGTCACCATCAAACACTCCCAGGAAAGGTACAGCACGGGGTTTGATACAGAGTAATGCTCCGTCTACACTAACCCCATCAAACTCTACCACGGCTTGTTAAGTACGGGATTAGATACAGAGTAAAGTTCCTACACTCTGTCCCTATCAAACACACCCAGGACAGGTACATCACAGACTTTGATAAGAGTAAAGCTACCACTACACTGACCACATGAAACACTCCCAGGACAGGTACCGCACAGGGTTAGATACAGAGTAGAGCTCCCTCTACACTGTCCCCATCAAACACTCCCAGGACAGGTACAGCACGGGGTTAGATACAGAGTAAAGTTCCCTCTACACTGTCCCCATCAAACACTCCCAGGACAGGTACAGCAAGGGGTTAGATACAGAGTAAAACTCCCTCCCACTACACTGTCCCCATCAAACACTCCCAGGACAGGGACAGCACGGGGTTAGATACAGAGTAAAGCTCCCTCTACACTGTCCCCATCAAACACTCCCAGGACAGGTACAGCACGGGGTTAGAAAGAGAGTAAAGCTCCCTCTACACTGTCCCCATCAAACACTCCCAGGACAGGTACAGCACGGGGTTAGATACAGAGTAAAGCTCCCTCTACACTGTCCCCATCAAACACTCCCAGGACAGGTACATCACAGGGTTTGATTCAGAGCAAAGCTCCCTCCACACTGCCTCCATGAAACACTCCAAGGGCTGGTACAGCACAGGGTTAGATACAGAATAGAGCTCCCCCTACATGGTCCCCAACAAACACTCCCAGGACAGGTACAGCACAGGGTTACATACAGAGTAAAGCTACCACTATACTGACCACATCAAACTCTCCCAGGACAGGTACAGCATGGGGTGAGATACAGAGTAAAGCTACCACTATACTGACCACATCAAACTCTCCCAGGACAGGTACAGCACGGGGTTAGATACAGAGTAAAGCTCCCTCTACACCGTCCCCATCAAACACTCCAAGGGCAGGTACACCATGGGGTTAGATACAGAGTAAATTTCCCTCTACACTGTCCCCATCAAACACTCCCAGGGCAGGTACACAATGGGGTTAGATAGAGAGTAAAGCTCCCTCTGCGCTGTCCCCATCAAACACTCCCAGGGCAGGTACACCATGGGGTTAGATACAGAGTAAAGCTCTCTCTACACTGTCCCCATGAAACACTCCCAGGGCAGGTAAACCATGGGGTTAGATACAGAGTAAAGTTCCCTCTACACGGTCCCCATCAAACACTCCCAGGACAGGTACAGCACAGGGTAAGATACAGAGAAAAGCTCCCTCTACACCGTCCCCATCAAACACTCCAGGACAGGTACATCATGGCGTTAGATACAGAGTAAACCTCCCTCTACACCGTCCCCATCAAACACACCCAGGACAGGTACATCACATTGTTTGATTCAGAGCAAAGCTCACTCCACACTGCCTCCATGAAACACTCCCAGGACAGGGACAGCACGGGGTAGATACTGAGCAGAACTCCCTCTACACTGTCACCATCAAACACTCCCAGGAAAGGTACTGCACGGGGTTTGATACAGAGTAATGCTCCGTCTACACTAACCCCATCAAACTCTACCACGGCTTGTTAAGTATGGGATTAGATACAGAGTAAAGTTCCTACACTCTGTCCGCAACAAACACTCCAAGGGCAGGTACAGCACAGTGCTCGATACAGAGAAAAGCTGCCTCTGCACTGACCCAATCAAACACTCCCAGGGCAGGTACACCATGGGGTTAGATACAGAGTAAATTTCCCTCTACACTGTCCCCATCAAACACTCCCAGGACAGGTACAGCACGGGGTTAGATACAGAGTAAAGCTCCCACTACACTGTCCCCATCAAACACTCCCAGGACAGGTACAGCACGGGGTTAGATACAGAGTAAAGCTTCATCTACACTGTCCCCATCAAACACTCCCAGGACAGGTACAGCACGGGGTTAGATACAGAGTAAATCTCCCTCTACACCGTCCCCATCAAACTCTCCCAGGACTGGTACAGCACGGGGTTAGATACAGAGTAAAGCTCCCTCTACACTGTCCCCATCAAACACTCCCAGGACAGGTACAGCACGGGGTTAGATACAGAGGAAAGCTCCCTCGACACTGTCCCCATCAAACACTCCCAGGACAGGTACAGCACGGGGTTAGATACAGAGTAAATCTCCCTCTACATGGTCCCCATCAAACACTCCCAGGACAGGTACAGCACGGGGTTAGATACAGAATAAAGCTCCCTCTCATCTGTTCCCATCAAACACTCCCAGGACAGGTACATCATAGGGTTAGATACAGAGTAAAGCTACCACTATACTGAACACATTAAGCACTCCCAGGACAGCTACAGCACGGGGTTAGATACAGAGTAAAGCTCCCGCTACTCTGGTCCCATCAAACACTCCCACGACAGGTACATCACGGGGTTAGATACAGATTAGCGCCCCCTCTACAATGTCCCCATCAAACACTCCCAGGACAGGTACAGCACGGGGTTAGATACAAAGTAAAGCTCCCCCTACAGTGTCCCCATCAACACTCCCAGGACAGGTACATCACGAGGATAGATAAAGAGTAAAGCTCCCTATACTCGATCCCCATCAAACACTCCCAGGACAGGTACATCATAGGGTTTAATTCAGAGCAAAGCTCCCTCCACACTGCCTGCATGAAACGCTCCCAGGACAGGAACAGCACGGGGTTAGATACAGAGTAAAGCTCTCTCTACACTGTCCGCATCAAACACTCCCAGGACAGGTACGGCACAGGGTAAGATACAGAGTAAAGCTCCCTCGACACTGTCCCCATCAAACACTCCCAGGGCAGGTAAACCATGGGGTTAGATACAGAGTAAAGTTCCCTCTACACGGTCCCCATCAAACACTCGCAGGACAGGTACAGCACGGGGTTAGATACAGAGTAAAGCTCCTTCTACACTGTCCCCATCAAACAGGCCCAGGACATGTACTGCACGGGGTTAGATACACAGTAGAGATCCCTCTACACTGTCTCCATCAAACACTCCCAGGACAGGTACAGCACGGGGTTAGATACAGAGTAAAGCTCCCTCTACACTGTCCCCATCAAACACTCCCAGGACAGGTACGGCACAGGGTTAGATACAGAGTAAAGCTCCCTATACTCTGTCCCCATCAAACACTCCCCGGACAGGAATTTCACAGGGTTAGATACAGAAAAGAGCCCCCTCTACACTGTTCCCATCAAACACTCCCAGGACACTACAGAATGGGGTTAGATACAGAGTAAAGCTCCCTCTACACCGTCCCCCATCAAACACTCCCAGGACAGGTACAGCACGGGGTTAGATACAGAATGAAGCTCCCTCTACTCTGTCCCCATCAAACACTCCCAGGACAGGCACATCGCAGTGTTTGATTCAGAGCAAAACTCACTCCACACTGCCTCCATGAAACACTCCCAGGTCAGGTACAGCACGGGGTTAGATACAGAGTGAAACTCCCTCTAAACTGTCCCCAACAAGAACTCCCAGGGGAGAAATATAACGGTTAGGTACAGCAAAAAGCTCGACTGTTCGCAATAGACACTCTCAGGAGAAGAATATGACAGGGATAGATAGAGAGTAAAGCTCCCTCTACACTGTCCCCATCAAACACTCCCAGGACAGGGACAGCACGGGGTTAGATACAGAGTAAAGCTCCCTCTACACTGTCCCCATCAAACACTCCCAGGACAGGTACAGCACGGGGTTAGATACAGAGTAAATCTCCCTCTACACTGTCCCCATCAGACACTCCCAAGACAGGTACAGCACGGGGTTAGATACAGAGTAAAGCTCCCTCTACACTGTCCCCATCAAATACTCCCAGGGCAGGTACTCCTTGGGGTTAGATACAGAGTAAAGCTCACTCTACACCGTCCGCATCAGACACTCCCAGGGCAGGTACAGCACGGGGTTAGATACAGAGTAAAGCTCACTCTACACCGTCCGCATCAGACACTCCCAGGGCAGGTACAGCACGGGGTTAGATACAGAGTAAAGCTCACTCTACACCGTCCGCATCAGACACTCCCAGGGCAGGTACAGCACGGGGTTAGATACAGAGTAATGCTCCCACAACACCGTCCCCATCAAACACTCCCAGGACAGGTACAGTACAGGGTTTGATTCAGAGCAAAGCTCCATCCACACTGCCTCCATGAAACACTCCCAGGACAGGTACAGCAATGGGTAAGATACAGAGTAAAGCCCCATCTAGACTGTCCCCATCAAACACTCCCAGGACAGGTACATCACGGGGTTAGATACAGAGTAATGCTTCCTCTACACTATTGCCATCAAACACTCCCAGGACAAGCACAGCACGGGGTTAGATACAGAGCAAAGATCACTCCACACTGCCTCCATGAAACACTTCTAGGACAGGTACAGAACGGGGTGAGATACAGAGTAAAGCTCCCTCAACACTGTCCACATTCAAAACTCCCAACACAGGTACAGCACAGGGTTAGATACAGAGTAAAGCTACCACTATACTGACCACATCAAACACTCCCAGTACAGGTACAGCACGGGGTTAGATACAGAGTAAAGCTCCCTCTACTCTGTCCCCATCAAACACTCCCAGGACAGGTACAGCACGGAGTTAGATACAGATTAAAGCTCCATCTACACTGTCCCCATCAAACACTCCCAGGGCAGGTACACCATGGGGTTAGATACAGAGTAAATTTCCCTCTACACTGTCCCCATCAAACACTCCCAGGGCAGGTACACAATGGGGTTAGATAGAGAGTAAAGCTCCCTCTGCGCTGTCCCCATCAAACACTCCCAGGGCAGGTACACCATGGGGTTAGATACAGAGTAAAGCTCTCTCTACACTGTCCCCATGAAACACTCCCAGGGCAGGTAAACCATGGGGTTAGATACAGAGTAAAGTTCCCTCTACACGGTCCCCATCAAACACTCCCAGGACAGGTACAGCACAGGGTAAGATACAGAGAAAAGCTCCCTCTACACCGTCCCCATCAAACACTCCAGGACAGGTACATCATGGCGTTAGATACAGAGTAAACCTCCCTCTACACCGTCCCCATCAAACACACCCAGGACAGGTACATCACATTGTTTGATTCAGAGCAAAGCTCACTCCACACTGCCTCCATGAAACACTCCCAGGACAGGGACAGCACGGGGTAGATACTGAGCAGAACTCCCTCTACACTGTCACCATCAAACACTCCCAGGAAAGGTACTGCACGGGGTTTGATACAGAGTAATGCTCCGTCTACACTAACCCCATCAAACTCTACCACGGCTTGTTAAGTATGGGATTAGATACAGAGTAAAGTTCCTACACTCTGTCCGCAACAAACACTCCAAGGGCAGGTACAGCACAGTGCTCGATACAGAGAAAAGCTGCCTCTGCACTGACCCAATCAAACACTCCCAGGGCAGGTACACCATGGGGTTAGATACAGAGTAAATTTCCCTCTACACTGTCCCCATCAAACACTCCCAGGACAGGTACAGCACGGGGTTAGATACAGAGTAAATCTCCCTCTACACTGTCCCCATCAAACACTCCCAGGACAGGTACAGCACGGGGTTAGATACAGAGTAAAGCTCCCACTACACTGTCCCCATCAAACACTCCCAGGACAGGTACAGCACAGGGTTAGATACAGAGTAAAGCTTCATCTACACTGTCCCCATCAAACACTCCCAGGACAGGTACAGCACAGGGTTAGATACAGAGTAAAGCTCCCTCGACACCGTCCCCATCAAACACTCCCAGGACAGGTACAGCACAGGGTTAGATACAGAGTAAAGCTCCCTCGACACTGTCCCCATCAAACACTCCCAGGGCAGGTACACCATGGGGTTAGATACAGAGTAAAGCTCCCTCTACATGGTCCCCATCAAACACTCCCAGGACAGGTACAGCACGGGGTTAGATACAGAATAAAGCTCCCTCTCATCTGTTCCCATCAAACACTCCCAGGACAGGTACATCATAGGGTTAGATACAGAGTAAAGCTACCACTATACTGAACACATTAAGCACTCCCAGGACAGCTACAGCACGGGGTTAGATACAGAGTAAAGCTCCCGCTACTCTGGTCCCATCAAACACTCCCACGACAGGTACATCACGGGGTTAGATACAGATTAGCGCCCCCTCTACAATGTCCCCATCAAACACTCCAAGGACAGGTACAGCACAAGGTTAGATACAAAGTAAAGCTCCCCCTACAGTGTCCCCATCAACACTCCCAGGACAGGTACATCACGAGGATAGATAAAGAGTAAAGCTCCCTATACTCGATCCCCATCAAACACTCCCAGGACAGGTACATCATAGGGTTTAATTCAGAGCAAAGCTCCCTCCACACTGCCTGCATGAAACGCTCCCAGGACAGGAACAGCACGGGGTTAGATACAGAGTAAAGCTCTCTCTACACTGTCCGCATCAAACACTCCCAGGACAGGTACGGCACAGGGTAAGATACAGAGTAAAGCTCCCTCGACACTGTCCCCATCAAACACTCCCAGGGCAGGTAAACCATGGGGTTAGATACAGAGTAAAGTTCCCTCTACACGGTCCCCATCAAACACTCGCAGGACAGGTAAATCATGGCGTTAGATACAGAGTAAAGCTCCTTCTACACTGTCCCCATCAAACAGGCCCAGGACATGTACTGCACGGGGTTAGATACACAGTAGAGATCCCTCTACACTGTCTCCATCAAACACTCCCAGGACAGGTACAGCACGGGGTTAGATACAGAGTAAAACTCCCTCTACACTGTCCACATCACACACTCCCAGGACAGGTACAGCACGGGGTTAGATACAGAGTAAAGCTCCCTCTACACTGTCCCCATCAAACACTCCCAGGACAGGTACAGCACGGGGTTAGATACAGAGTAAATCTCCCTCTACACGGTCCCCATCAAACACTCCCAGGACAGGTACAGCACGGGGTTAGATACAGAGTAAATCTCCCTCTACACTCTCCCCATCAAACACTCCCAGGACAGGTACAGCACGGGGTTAGATACAGAGTAAATCTCCCTCTACACCGTCCCCATCAAACACTCCCAGGACAGGTACAGCACGGGGTTAGATACAGAGTAGTGCTCCGTCTACACTAACCCCATCAAACACTCCCAGGGCTTGTTCAGTACGGGATTAGATACAGAGTAAATCTCTCTGTACACTGTCACCATCAAACACTCCCAGGACAGGTACAGCACGGGGTTAGATACAGAGTAAATCTCCCTCTACACTGTCCCCATCAAACACTCCCAGGACAGGTACAGCCTGTCTGTCCAATCAGAGACAAAGGCTGACTCGCCTGCCTCTCACTGATTGGCTGGAGGACCACCCTGTATCTCACTGATTGCCTGGAGGTCCAGCCGAGTCTCACAGATTATTTGGAGAACCAGCCCGCGTTTCACGGATGGGTTGGAGGGCCAGCCCTCGGCTCCCGGATTGGTTGGCGTTCTCTCCCGGCTCTCACGGATTGGTCGAACGGCCATGCGCGGCCTTCCTCCCAACGGTCGCCGCCCCCCCGCGCCGCCGTTGGCCGGCGCCGCCTGTCAGTCACCGCGCGACCGGGGTCACGTGTCTGCGGCTGGGGCGGAATCGACGGCGGCGGCAGCGGCGGCCGAGGCGAAAAGCTCAGGTGGGTCTTTTTAACCGTCATCATCGTTACCCCGCCCCACTGATCGGGGATGTGAGTAAAGCCTCTCCCCACCTCCCCTGCCGCTCTCCGACCGGGAGCCGCTGTTTTCCTTTCACTGTGAGGATGGTGGTGGAGGGGGGGGCGGGAGGGTTCGATGCTGGGTGGGCGCCTCAACGGCGCAGGCGCGGGGGTCGGTTTCTGGTGGGACGGTCAACAAGGCTCGAAGTGGCCCTGAGCATGCGCAGTGTCCTGGCGTGGTGGTCCCGAGCATGCGCGGTGGCACTTCTCAGGTGAGCGGGAGCATGCGCGCTGGATGCGCGGCGCCGAGCGAGAAAGGGGCGGGCCCCGGGTCCAGGTGTTAGTGGGTCTAGTTGCGCCCTGGCGCATGCGCGTTGGCAGAGGGGCGGGGCAAAGATGCCTTTAACGTGCCGGGTTTCAGTGGGGGGCGGGTTGGGGTTCTGGGCCAATGGCCCATTGTCTTGAGAGTGGGGATTCCTCTCGGGGAGGGGGCGGGGCCACCCTCGGTGAGGGGGCGGGGCCACCCTCGGTGAGGGGGCGGGGCCACCCTCGGTGAGGGGGCGGGGCCACCCTCGGTGAGGGGGCGGGGCCACCCTCGGTGAGGGGGCGGGGCGAATGGCCCATTGTCTGAGCGCGGGGACTCACCTGGTGAGGGGGCGGGGCCGTTGTCTGAGCGCTGGGACTCACCTGGGGAGGGGACGGGGCCGTTGTCTGAGTGCTGGGTCTCACCTGGAGAGGGGGCGGGGCCAATGTCTGAGTGCTGGGTCTCACCTGGAGAGGGGGCGGGGCCAATGTCTGAGTGCTGGGTCTCACCTGGAGAGGGGGCGGGGCCAATGTCTGAGTGCTGGGACTCACCTGGAGAGGGGGCGGGGCCATTGTCTGAGTGCTGGGACTCATCTGGTGAGTGGACAGGGCCAATGTCTGAGCGCTGGGACTCACCTGGTGAGGGGGCGGGGCCATTTTCTGGCTCCTGAGACTCACGTGGGGACTGGGCGGGGCCATTTTCTGAATGCTGGGACTCACCTGGACACGGGGCAGGGCCATTGTCTGAGTACTGGGACTCACCTGGAGAGGGGGCGGGGCCAATGTCTGAGTACTGGGACTCACCTGGTGAGGGGGCGGGGCCAATGTCTGAGTGCTGGGACTCACCTGGAGAGTGGGCGGGGCCAATGTCTGAGTGCTGGGACTCACCTGGAGAGGGGGCGGGGCCAATGTCTGAGTGCTGGGACTCACCTGGAGAGGGTGGGGGGCCAATGTCTGAGTGCTGGGACTCACCTGGAGAGGGTGGGGGGCCAATGTCTGAGTGCTGGGACTCACCTGGAGAGGGGGCGGGGCCAATGTCTGAGTGTGGGACTCACCTGGAGACGGGGCGGGGCCAATGTCTGAGTGCTGGGACTCACTTGGAGAGGGGGCGGGGCCAATGTCTGAGTGCTGGGACTCACCTGGTGAGTGGGCGGGGCCAATGTCTGAGTGTTGGCACTCACCTGTAGATGGGGCAGGGCCAATGTCTGAGCGCTGGGACTCACCTGGAGAGGGGGCGGGGCCATTGAGTGTTGGGACACACCTGGAAAGGGGGCGGGGCCAATGTCTGAGTGCTGGGACTCACCTGGTGAGGGGGCATGGCCATTGTCTGAGTCCTGGGACTCACCTGGTGAGGGGGCGGGGCCATTGTCTGGGTCCTGGGACTCACCTGGGGACTGGACGGGGCCATTGTCTGAGTGCCAGGACTCACCTGGATGGGGGGCAGGGCCATTGTCTGAGTGCTGGGGCTCACCTCGAGGGGTGTTCGGGGCCATTGTCTTGAGTGCCGTGTCTCACCTGGAGAGGGGGCGTGGCCATTGTCTGAGTGCTGGGACTCACCTGGGGAGGGGGCGGGACCATTGTCTGAGTACTGGGACTCACCTGGAGAGGGGGCGGGGCCATTAGGCCGTTGTCAGAGCGCGGGCGGATTCTGACCTGGAGAGGGGGCGGGGCCAATAGGCAAATGTCGGAACGCTGGGGGGACTCACCTGGGGCCACAGGTGAGCGAGCTGCATTGACGTAGCGCCCTGCTGCGGGAGTGGTGGGGGGGGGGGTAGGGATTAACCACGGGCTAGGAGCAGGGAGAATGGCTGAACGAGTCGCGCTGTGTCAGTTTATGGCAGCTCCAGCGCAAGGTGGTGTCCGTTCGGCCCAGAATGTGCCTTCTGGCCCCCCCCCCCCCTCGCGAAAGCTCTTCGATTGGTTACCCCTCGCGCTTTTACCCCCCACCCTCGCAATTCCCTCGGACTTTCTCCCTCCCTCCCTCGCCCGCGTCCGTTCTGATTGTCCCTTCGCCATTTCAGGCCCCTCTGAGATGGAGGACTCGCAGTGGACGCCAACCTCGGAGCAGCAGCAGGAGGAGGAGGAGGAGCAGCAGGAGGAGCCGGCGGCAAGGCCCGAGGATACGACCGAGCCGAGAGGAGGGAGAGGCGGCAGAGGAGGAGGAGGCCGAGGGGGCAAGGGTTACACCTGCCCCGTGTGCGGGCGCACCTTCACCCAGTCGTCCAACCTGTCGCGGCACAAGCGGAGCCACAGCGCCGAGCGGCCCTGCCCCTGCTCGGTGTGCGGGAAGGGCTTCCTCTACCCGTCGCAGCTGAAGATCCACATGCTGGGCCACAGCGGTGAGAAGCCCCACGCCTGCCCCCACTGCGGCAAGGCCTTCGCCCGCATGTCCGGCCTCCTCACCCACCAGTGGGTGCACACGGGCGAGCGGCCCTACACCTGCCCCGTCTGCGGCAATGGCTTCACCGACCCGTCCAGCCTGAGCGTCCACCAGCGGGGCCACACCGGCGAGCGGCCCTACGTCTGCGCCGAGTGCGGCAAGGCCTTCGCCCACTCCTCCACCCTGCTGGCCCACCAGCGGGTCCACACCGGCGAGCGGCCCTACGTCTGCCCGGACTGCGGCAAGGGCTTCACCCAGTCCTCGGTGCTGGTGGCCCACCGGCGCCTCCACAGCGATGAGCGGCCCTACGTCTGCGCCATGTGCGGCCGGGCCTTCACCCAGTCCTCCTCGCTCCTCACCCACCAGCGGGTGCACACCGACGAGCGCCCCTTCGCCTGCCCGCTGTGCGGCAAGCGCTTCCGCTGGCTCTGCAACCTGCGCACCCACCGGCGCACCCACACGGGCGAGCGCCCCTTCGCCTGCCCGCTGTGCGGCAAGCGCTTCGTGGACTCCGGCAACCTGCAGGCCCACCGCCGGCTGCACACCGGCGCCAAGGACTTCGCCTGCACCGTCTGCGGCAAGGCCTTCGTCCAGCAGGCGGCGCTGCTGGTGCACCACCGGGTCCACACCGGCGAGAAGCCCTACATCTGCTCCACCTGCGGCCGCGGCTTCGCCCTCTCCTCCACGCTCGCCATCCACCAGCGGGTCCACACCGGCGAGAGGCCCTTTGTCTGCAACGTCTGCGGGAAGGGCTTCTCCCAGTCCTCCGCCCGCCTCAAGCACCAGCGGGTCCATGCGGCCGAAGGGGTGGCCCAGGAGCCAGCCTCCTGACCCCTCCCGCGTGCGCCCCCCCCCACCCCACCCCTCACACAGAGTCTCCACGTCCCCCCACTCACTCCCCCTCCCCACACAGAGTCTCCACGTCCCCCACTCACCACCCCTCACACAGGGTCTCCACATCCCCCACTTACTCCCCACCTCACACAGAGTCTCCACATCCCCCACTCACTCCCCCCCTCACACAGAGTCTCCACATCCCCCACTCACTTCCCCCCTCACACTGAGTCTTCACGTCCCCCCACTCACTCCCCCCCTCACACAGAGTCACCACATCCCCCCACTCACTCCCCACCTCACTCAGAGTCTCCACATCCCCCACTCACTCCCCCTCCCCCCCTTACACAGAGTCTCCACATCCCCCCACTCACTCCGCCCCTCACACAGAGTCTCCACATCCCCCACTCACTCCCTCCTCACACAGAGTCTTCACGTCCCCCCACTCACTCCCCCCTCACACAGAGTCACCACGTTCCCCCCACTCACTCCCCCCCTCACACAGAGTCTCCACATCCCTCACTCACTCCCCCCTCACACAGAGTCTCCACATCCCCCACTCACTCCCCCCCTCACTCAGAGTCTCCACATCCCCCACTCACTCCCCCTCCCCCCCTTACACAGAGTCTCCACATCCCTCACTCACTCCCCCCCTCACTCAGAGTCTCCACATCCCCCACTCACTCCCCCTCCCCCCCTCACTCAGAGTCTCCACATCCCCCACTCACTCCCCCTCCCCCCCTTACACAGAGTCTCCACATCCCTCACTCACTCCCCCCCTCACTCAGAGTCTCCACATCCCCCACTCACTCCCTTCCTCACACAGAGTCTCCACATCCCCCACTCACTCCCCCCATCACACAGAGTCTCCACATCCCTCACTCACTCCCCCCCTCACTCAGAGTCTCCACATCCCCCACTCACTCCCCACCTCACTCAGAGTCTCCACGTCCCCCACTCACTCCCCCTCCCCCCCTTACACAGAGTCTCCACGTCCCCCCACTCACTCCCCCCCTCACACAGGGTCTCCACATCCCCCACTCACTCCCCCTCCCCCCCTCACACAGAGTCTCCACATCCCCCACTCACTCCCTTCCTCACACACAGTCTCCACATCCCCCCACTCACTCCCCCCATCACACAGGGTCTCCACATCCCCCCACTCACTCCCCCCCCCCTCACACAGAGTCTCCACATCCCTCACTCACTCCCCCTCCCCACCCCACCCCTCACACAGACTCTCCGCGTCCCCCCCAATCATTCCCCAACCCCACCCCCCCCCCACACAGAGTCTCCACATCCCCCATTCACTCCCCCTCCCCCCCTTACACAGAGTCTCCACATCCCCCACTCACTCCCCCCCTCACACTGAGTCTCCACATCCCCCACTCACTCCCCCTCCCCCCCTCACACAGAGTCTCCACATCCCCCCACTCACTCCCCCTCCCCCCCTCACACAGAGTCTCCACGTCCCCCCACTCACTCCCCCCTCACACAGAGTCTCCACATCCCCCCACTCACTCCCCCTCCCCCCCTCACACAGAGTCTCCACATCCCCCCACTCACTCCCCCCTCACACAGAGTCTCCACATCCCCCCACTCACTCCCCCTCCCCCCCTCACACAGAGTCTCCACGTCCCCCCACTCACTCCCCCCTCACACAGAGTCTCCACATCCCCCACTCACTCCCCCCTCACTCAGAGTCTCCACATCCCCCACTCACTCCCCCTCCCCCCCTTACACAGAGTCTCCACATCCCCCCACTCACTCCCCCCTCACACAGAGTCACCACGTTCCCCCCACTCACTCCCCCCCTCACACAGAGTCTCCACATCCCTCACTCACTCCCCCCCTCACTCAGAGTCTCCACATCCCCCACTCACTCCCCACCTCACTCAGAGTCTCCACATCCCCCACTCACTCCCCCTCCCCCCCTTACACAGAGTCTCCACGTCCCCCACTCACTCCCCCTCCCCCCCTTACACAGAGTCTCCACGTCCCCCCACTCACTCCCCCCCTCACACAGAGTCTCCACGTCCCCCACTCACTCCCCCTCCCCCCCTTACACAGAGTCTCCACGTCCCCCCACTCACTCCCCCCCCCCCACACAGAGTCTCCACATCCCTCACTCACTCCCCCCCTCACACAGAGTCTCCACATCCCCCCACTCACTCCCCCCCCCCCCACACAGAGTCTCCACATCCCCCACTCACTCCCCCCATCACACAGGGTCTCCACATCCCCCCACTCACTCCCCCCCCCCCACACAGAGTCTCCACATCCCTCACTCACTCCCCCTCCCCACCCCACCCCTCACACAGACTCTCCGCGTCCCCCCCAATCATTCCCCAACCCCACCCCCCCCCCACACAGAGTCTCCACATCCCCCATTCACTCCCCCTCCCCCCCTTACACAGAGTCTCCACATCCCCCCACTCACTCCCCCTCCCCCCCTTACACAGAGTCTCCACATCCCCCACTCACTCCCCCCCTCACACTGAGTCTCCACATCCCCCCACTCACTCCCCCTCCCCCCCTCACACAGAGTCTCCACGTCCCCCCACTCACTCCCCCCTCACACAGAGTCTCCACATCCCCCCACTCACTCCCCCTCCCCCCCTCACACAGAGTCTCCACGTCCCCCCACTCACTCCCCCCCTCACACAGAGTCTCCACATCCCCCACTCACTCCCCCTCCCCCCCTCACACAGAGTCTCCACGTCCCCCCACTCACTCCCCCCTCACACAGAGTCTCCACATCCCCCACTCACTCCCCCCCTCACACAGAGTCTCCACATCCCCCACTCACTCCCCCCCTCACACAGGGTCTCCACATCCCCCCACTCACTCCCCCCTCACTCAGAGTCTCCACATCCCCCACTCACTCCCCCTCCCCCCCTTACACAGAGTCTCCACATCCCTCACTCACTCCCCCCCTCACTCAGAGTCTCCACATCCCCCACTCACTCCCTTCCTCACACAGAGTCTCCACATCCCCCACTCACTCCCCCCATCACACAGAGTCTCCACATCCCTCACTCACTCCCCCCCTCACTCAGAGTCTCCACATCCCCCACTCACTCCCCACCTCACTCAGAGTCTCCACGTCCCCCACTCACTCCGCCTCCCCCCCTTACACAGAGTCTCCACGTCCCCCCACTCACTCCCCCTCCCCCCCTCACACAGAGTCTCCACATCCCCCACTCACTCCCTTCCTCACACAGAGTCTCCACATCCCCCCACTCACTCCCCCCATCACACAGGGTCTCCACATCCCCCCACTCACTCCCCCCATCACACAGGGTCTCCACATCCCCCACTCACTCCCCCCATCACACAGGGTCTCCACATCCCCCCACTCACTCCCCCCCCCCTCACACAGAGTCTCCACATCCCCCCACTCACTCCCTTCCTCACACACAGTCTCCACATCCCCCCACTCACTCCCCCCATCACACAGGGTCTCCACATCCCCCCACTCACTCCCCCCCCCCTCACACAGTGTCTCCACATCCCTCACTCACTCCCCCTCCCCACCCCACCCCTCACACAGACTCTCCGCGTCCCCCCCAATCATTCCCCAACCCCACCCCCCCCCCACACAGAGTCTCCACATCCCCCATTCACTCCCCCTCCCCCCCTTACACAGAGTCTCCACATCCCCCACTCACTCCCCCTCCCCCCCTTACACAGAGTCTCCACATCCCCCACTCACTCCCCCCCTTACACAGAGTCTCCACATCCCCCCACTCACTCCCCCTCCCCCCCTCACACAGAGTCTCCACATCCCCCACTCACTCCCCCCCTCACACAGAGTCTCCACATCCCCCCTCTCACTCCCCCTCCCCCCCTCACACAGAGTCTCCACATCCCCCACTCACTCCCTTCCTCACACAGAGTCTCCACATCCCCCACTCACTCCCCCCTCACACAGAGTCTCCACATCCCCCACTCACTCCCCCCCTCACACACAGTCTCCACATCCCCCACTCACTCCCCCCTCACACAGAGTCTCCACATCCCCCACTCACTCCCCCCCTCACACAGAGTCTCCACATCCCCCACTCACTCCCCCCTCACACAGAGTCTCCACATCCCCCACTCACTCCCCCCCTCACACAGAGTCTCCACATCCCCCACTCACTCCCCCCCTTACACAGAGTCTCCACATCCCCCCACTCACTCCCCCTCCCCCCCTTACACAGAGTCTCCACATCCCCCACTCACTCCCCCCCTTACACAGAGTCTCCACATCCCCCCACTCACTCCCCCTCCCCCCCTCACACAGAGTCTCCACATCCCCCCACTCACTCCCCCTCCCCCCCTCACACAGAGTCTCCACGTCCCCCCACTCACTCCCCCCTCACACAGAGTCTCCACATCCCCCCACTCACTCCCCCCTCCCCCCCTCACACAGAGTCTCCACATCCCCCCACTCACTCCCCCCCTCACACAGAGTCTCCACATCCCCCACTCACTCCCCCTCCCCCCCTCACACAGAGTCTCCACATCCCCCCACTCACTCCCCCTCCCCCCCTCACACAGAGTCTCCACATCCCCCCACTCACTCCCCCCCTCACACAGAGTCTCCACATCCCCCCACTCACTCCCCCTCCCCCCCTCACACAGAGTCTCCACGTCCCCCCTCTCACTCCCCCCCTCACACAGAGTCTCCACATCCCCCACTCACTCCCCCTCCCCCCCTTACACAGAGTCTCCACATCCCCCACTCACTCCCCCCCTCACTCAGAGTCTCCACATCCCCCACTCACTCCCCCTCCCCCCCTCACACAGAGTCTCCACGTCCCCCCACTCACTCCCCCCTCACACAGAGTCTCCACATCCCCCACTCACTCCCCCCCTCACACAGAGTCGCCACGTCTCCCCACCTCACACAGAGTCTCCACATCCCCCACTCACTCCCCCCCTCACACAGAGTCGCCACGTCTCCCCACCTCACACAGAGTCTCCACATCCCCCACTCACTCCCCCCTCACACAGAGTCTCCACGTCCCCCCACTCACTCCCCCTCCCCCCCTCACACAGAGTCTCCACGTCCCCCCACTCACTACCCCCCCCCCCCACCCCACCCCCTGCCGATTGCCCCCGGGGACTGAACCCCTCCTGTTGAACGGGCGTCACTTGTTCCCGACCCAAGTCCTAACCGTGTGCCGGAGACAGAAAAGGGCTGACCGAAGCTTACTTAGCTGGGCTGAAGGGTGCGGTGGGGGGGGGGGCGGGGGGGAGGTGGGGGGATGATTCTGGGCAACAGAGGAGGCTGGACCAGGCCAGGCCGGAGGGTGGGACACTGGACCCGATCAAAGCCTTTATGGCGGCCAAAGAGGGGTTTCGACAGGCTGGAGGTGGAGAAGAGGGTGTCGGGAGGCCCGAACTAGTGGCCGCTGGATAATCCCGCGAGGGAAAGAGGAATAGAAGGAATGGGGGTGGGGGTGTGAGGTCGGGTTGGCGGGGGGGGGGGGGGGGGTGGAGATGAAGAAGTGGGGGGGGGGGGTGCAGGAGCACCCACACCAAGCAGATGGCCTGTTTAACTTAAGATAGTCAGAGTAGATAAAACTCCGGGTCCAAACGGATTGTGTGTTGGAGGAAAGACGGCAGAGGCGCTGTTCTATATTTGTGAGCTTTTTAAAAGTTCACCCGCCAGCGTTCAGTGCCCCTCCCTACCTGCCCCCTAGGAAATTAGCGCACCACCCTCTTGTTAGCTTCACACCACTGTTATTGCTGCAAATCTGTGCCCCCAGCTTTCATCCATTTCATTCACTGACTCTAAATCATCAGTGCAGGCTTTGGGATTGCCAGTCCGGTAACTTAACCACCCCCCGACCCCCCCATCCCCCCCACAACCCTCTGCCCCCTCCCCCACTGTGCTATGCACCTTCATCTCTGCATTGATACATATACTTTACACCTACTACAGACGGAGGGGGTGGTGGTGGGGGGGGGGGGTGGGGGGCGTGGGGAGGAGAGGGGGTCGATACGGGGTCACGCAGTAGATGTGCTATATTCGGGCAAACTCTCAGAACGGGCGTGCGAGTGGCAAATGCGCTTCCACCTCGACCGGCGAAGGCGGTGCACGTTGACAAGGGAGAAGGAAGAAAGCCCGCCCACTCCGAGGAGTGGGTGTGCTAGTCCTGAGCTGAGAAGTGGGCGCAGGCTGCGAAACGTGGGATTTAATGGCACGAGCGCAGACCATTCAGTGCCCACCCCTCTCCCCCCTCCCCCCACCCCCCCCTCCCCACCCTCCGTCTGGTGCTGACTCTCCTGACCCTAAAGTGTCCCTTTGCCCCGTGATTTTCACAATTCCAGTATTTACCCAGACCCCCTTTTGGCGTTTACTCCTGAAGCTGCTTTTTCCATACCCCGGGGTCTTTGTCACGCCCTGTCTCCTGGTTGACAGGGCCCCCTTCCCTGCCTGGCATTGATGATGGTGTCGTCCCCCACCCCCACCCCCCCCCCCCCCCCCCCCCCCACCCCCGACCGGTTCCTCTTCTCAAAGCACGCGTCGAGGATGCAGGAATCCCAAATTGATAGCATCGAGACCTTTTTCAATTTTATGTTTTTTCATAATGTGTTCCTTTACGCCAGCCTCAGCAGAGACCTTATTTGTCATGTCCTTTGTTGTGCTTGTCGAGGCACGCGGCGAGAGGGCGAGGAGATTCGAGGAGGAGGAGGCGGGCGGTCGGTGTATCCCCGCGAGGGGGCAGAGGGCCGTGCGGGAGCTCTGGACTCGCGCATTTCCTCATCGCGCTTTAACAGCGCGGACTGGCTCGATCTCAAAATGGAGGCTGATGCGAAGGAGACTTGGGGACGGGGGTGGGTGGGGGGGGGGGCCGGGTGGAATTCTCGCGTCTGACGACCGGGGCTCGGTGACACGAGCTGGCGAGAGCTAATTTTCTGTGTGAGACTGTCCGATCTTTGTTTTAAAAGAGAAATTCTGTCTTTGTTTTATTTTTGCCTGACCGATTTTGGTGCGGCGGGACAAGCGTCGATCACGCGGGACCAGCGGAAGCGGGTTTCGGGAATCTGCCTTCGAGCAAAGCCCCAGGTTTTAAAGATTTGTGAACCGACGGAAGGGTTAAGGGATAGAGCTGCCACAGGTCTTCTGATGCAGAAATGCCTCCCGGGGCCTGGGTTCTCGATCAAAGTCCCGACTCCAGGCCACGTTAAGAATAGGGACAACAGGGGGCCAGGAGCTGGCTTCAAAGAGGCCGGTTTTGAGGAGCCTCCTCATATGGGAGAGGTGGGCAGAGGGGCTTAGGGAGGGAATTCCAGAGCTTAGAGCCCCCCCCCCGCCCCTCTCCAAGGCAGCTAAAGGCACGGCAGCCAATGGTGGAGCGACGGGAATCGGTGTGGTGGGGGGATGTTCGAGAATTGGAGGAGTGCAATGATTTCAGAGGGCTGAGAGGCGGGAGGAGGTTACAGGGATAGGGAGGTATGTAGGGGCTGGAGGAGGTTACGGAAAGAGGGTTGTAAGGGCTGGAGGTGGTTACAGAGATAGGGAGGGCTATAGGGGCTGGAGGATGTTACTGAGATGGAGAGCATTGTAGGGGCTGGAGGAGGTTAGTGGAAGAGGCTATGGCAGGATTGAAAACAAGGGTGAGAATGTTAAGAGACAGAAATTCAGAATGAGGACACAACTGGTTTTGAATGCAATCACTTGGAGGGCATACAGAGGGTAGACCCAACGGTCAGCACTGAGGGAGCATTGCACTGTTGGAGGGTCAGTGCTGAGGGAGCGCCGCACTGTTGGAGGGTCAGTGTTGAGGGAACGTTGCACTATTGGAGGGTCAGTGCTGAGGGAGAGCCGCACTGTCGGAGGGTCAGTGCTGAGGGAGAGCCGTACTGTTGGAGGGTCAGTGCTGAGGGAGAGCCGCACTGTCGGAGGGTCAGTGCTGAGGGAGAGCCGCACTGTCGGAGGGTCAGTGCTGAGGGAGAGCCGTACTGTTGGAGGGTCAGTGCTGAGGGAGAGCCGTACTGTTGGAGGGTCAGTGCTGAGGGAGAGCCGCACTGTCGGAGGGTCAGTGCTGAGGGAGAGCCGCACTGTCGGAGGGTCAGTGCTGAGGGAGAGCCGCACTGTCGGAGGGTCAGTACTGAGGGAGATCCACACTGTTGGAGGGTCAGTGCTGATGTAGCGCCGCACTGTCGGAGGGTCAGTGCTGAGGGAGAGCCGCACTGTTGGAGGGTCAGTGCTGATGTAGCGCCGCACTGTCGGAGGGTCAGTGCTGAGGGAGAGCCGCACTGTTGGAGGGTCAGTGCTGAGGGTGATCCACACTGCCAGAGGGTCAGTGCTGAGGGAGAGCCGCTCTGTTGGAGGGTCAGTGCTGAGGGAGAGCCGCACTGTCGGAGGGTCAGTGTTGAGGGTGATCCACACTGCCAGAGGGTCAGTGCTGAGGGAGAGCCGCTCTGTTGGAGGGTCAGTGCTGAGGGTGATCCACACTGCCAGAGGGTCAGTGCTGAGGGAGAGCCGCTCTGTTGGAGGGTCAGTGCTGAGGGAGAGCCGCACTGTCGGAGGGTCAGTACTGAGGGAGAGCCGCACTGTGGGAGGGTCAGTGCTGAGGGAGAGCCGCACTGTCGGACGCTCAGCGCTGAGGGTGATCCACACTGTCGGAGGTGCTGACTTTCGGATGAGACTTTAAACCGAAGCCCCTTGAGTCATCCCACGTGGCTGTAAAAGATTACATGGCGCTAGCTTGAGGGAAAAGCCGGGTAGTTCTCCCCCCGCCCTCCCGTTTTTAATCCTTCAGCCGCCATCACCAAAACAACGACCTGAGTCTCTCATCGTGGGCCCGAGCCACGTGCATGTTGGCTGCTGCGTCTCCTCCACTGGAGCGTTTTTTTTAAAAAAAGACCCGAATCCCTTTGTGACGTGGCACGCGCGGCGAAATTTATTTATTTATTATTATTTTTTTTTTAAACTTAGCAAAACTGCCAAGCGGCCCAAAGACATCGGGAAGCGGCGAGGAAGGTTACGGATTGCTCAAGATATTCCCGAGGGGCCCGGGGGAAAGACCCCTCCCCCCCCCAAACCAGTGGGGTCACCCACGTTCGGCGTGCGTCCAAACCCTGAACCCCACGACTGGCGGTCTCGGTCCGTGGATAGCGCTGCTGAGTGAAGGGGAGAGAGAGGCGCTGCCCTAGCCACCAAAGTGGGACTCGGAGGCGAGGGAGGGTGGGGGGGGGGGGTGGGGGCGAATCTGCAGAGAGACGGAGAGAGAAAGAGAGGCAGGCAGCTCTATCCCTGGTGGTCACTTCTCCAAATGGGGGCGTAATAGGGGTCCTTTCTCCGGCGGCTGTTCACAAGTACCTGTGCTTATTAAAGTTGCTGAATGTCAAACACTGCGGGTCCCTCGCCTGACTTGCTTTCCAGGATCCCGCTTCCGACAAGCCCCCAAGGATGCGTGGGCCCCGCCGGGCGCAGAAAGGGGGACCGTTCGGCCCGTCAGTTCGGTGCCAGCTTCTCCCGAGGCAGCCCCGCACTCCTGTACCTCTGCCGTCACCCCTTCACCACACCCCCCCCCCGCCCCCTTTTTTACGAGGAACAGACCCCCTTTCGAATTCCCGGCTCTGACCGCTCCAGCGGCGTGGGGTCGTGGATTCCCTCCCAGTTGACCACCGGCGGAGGCCGTTGTTTTGGACCCCCAGGCTCCAGCCCCCACTTTGTGTGTGAGAGCGAGAGACGCGGGAAGCAGAGTTCCCTCTTACAATTCCCGCGTCGTTCTCCGAAGGACTCGGAGCAGGAGTAGGCCACTCAGCCCCTCGGGCCTGCTGCTGCTCCGCCATTCAAAAAAGACCGTGGCTGACCAGACGTGACCTTCACGCCACTTTCCTACCTGTGCCCCCCCCCCCCGTAACCCTCGGCTCTCCCTGTCGATCAAAAACCTGCCTTAACTATATTCAATGACCCGGCCTCTTGGTTGGGGGGGGGCGGGGGGTGGGGGAGGGTGGCGGGCAAGATAGAATTCCACAGACTGACCACCCTCCGAGAGAGGAAATTCCTCCTTGTTTCCGTCTCCGATGGGAGACCCCTTATTTTGAAGCTGTGCCCTCCCCTTCACTCTAGATACCTCTCCCCCCCCACCTTCCCCCGAGGGGAAACATCTCAGCCTCCTCCGCCCCTCCCTGTCAAGACCCCCCACCTCAAGACCTTGGATGTTTCAATATGATCACCCCTCGTTCTTTCTAAGCTCTCGTGAGTACAGGCCTAACTGCTCAAGGGAAAAAGCTCAATGTGTAGATGGTAACCTATTGGCATGGATAGAAAATTGCGGGCTAACAGGAAGCCAAGAGCAGGTATAAATGGGTCTTTTTCAGGTTGGCAGGAGGTGACAAGTGCTGTGCCAGAGGCACCAGTTCTGGGACCTCGACTGTTCACAGTTTATATAAATGACCTGGATGAAGGGGTGGTTGCCAAATTTGCTGCTGACACGCAGATAGGCAGGGAGGTAAGTTGTAAGGAGAACATCAGGAGGTTACAAACAGATGTCGATAGGTTAAGTGAGTGGGCAAAGATCTGGAAGATGGAGTATAAAATATGAACTTGTCCATTTTGGCAGGGAGAATATAAGAGAAGCCTATTAGCTAAATGGTGAGAGATTGCAGAGCTCTGAGACGCAGAGGGATCTGGGTGTCCTAGTGCATGAATCACAGAAGGTTAGTATGAAGTGTATTATCTAAATGGTGAGAGATTGCAGAGCTCTGAGGTGCAGAGGGATCTGGGTGTCCTAGTGCATGAATCACAGAAGGTTAGTATGAAGTGTATTATCTAAGTGGTGAGAGATTGCAGAGCTCTGAGCCGCAGAGGGATCTGGGTGTCCTAGTGCATGAATCACAGAAGGTTAGTATGCAGGTACAGCAGGTCATTAGGAAAGCTAATAGAATGTCATCATTTATTGTGAGGGGAGTTGAATATAAAAGTAGGGAGGTTTATGCTTCCAACAACAAAAACAGAAAATGTGGGAAAAACTCAGCGAGTCTGACGGCAACTGGTGGAAAGAGAAACAGAGTTAACGTTTCGAGTCTTTACAACCCTTCTACAGAGTTAAAAACGACCTGTTTTTCCAGCATTTTCTGTTGTTTCAGATTTCCAGCATCTGCAGTATTTTATCTTAAGGTTATGCTTCAGTTGTACAGGGCACCAGCGAGACCCCATATCATGGAGTGTTGGGTACAATACTGGTCATCCTATTAAAGAAAGGATGTCAATGTATTTGGAAGCAGTTCAGAGAAGGTTTACCAGACTAATACCAGGAACGGGCGGGTTGTCTGATGAGAAAAGGTCGGACAGACTAGGCTTGTATCCGCTGGAGTTTAGAAGAGTGAGAGGCGACCTGATTGAAACATATAAGATCCTGGAGGGGGTCTTGACAGGGTGGATGTAGAGAGGATGTTTCCTCTTGTGGGAGAATCGAGAACTAGGGGTCACTGTTTAAAATATGAAGTAACCCATTTAAAACAGATGAGAAACTTTCTTCTCTGAGGGTCATGAGCCTTTGGAACTCTCTTCCTGAAAAGGTAGTGGAAGCAGAGTCTTAGAACATTTCTAAGGCAGAAGTGGATAGATTCTCAGTAAGCAAGGGGTTGATAGGTCACCGGCAGTAGGTGGGATGCAGATTTCAGGTCAGCCATGATCTTACTAAAAACAGAAATATCTGGGAAAAACTCAGCAGGACTGGCAGCATCGGCGGAGAGGGACACAGTTAACGTTTTGAGTCCGTATGACTCTTCAACAGAACTAAATAAAAATAGAAGAGGGGTGAAATGTCACTGGTTTGAGGGGGGTGGTGGTGGCACAAGAAGAGCTGGATAGAGGGCCAGTGATAGGTGGAGATAACCAAAAGATGTCACAGACAAAAGGACAAAGAGGTGTTGAAGGTGGTGATATTGTCTAAAGGAATGTGCTAATTAAGGGTAGAAAGCAGGATGAGCAAGGGACAGATAGCCCTAGTGGGGGGTGGGGTGGGGTGAAGGTACAGGTAGCCCTAGTGGGGGTGGGGTGGGGGGGTGAAGGTACAGATAGCCCTAGTGGGGATGGGGGTGGGGTGAAGGTACAGATAGCCCTAGTGGGGGTGGGGTGGGGTGAAGGTACAGATAGCTCTAGTGGGGGTGGGGTTGGGTGAAGGTACAGATAGCCCTAGTGGGGGGTGGGGGGGGGAAGGTACAGATAGCCCTAGTGGGGGTGGGGTGGGGGGGAAGGTACAGATAGCCCTATTGGGGGTGGGGTGAAGGTACAGATAGGCCTAGTGGGGGTGGGGTGGGGGTGAAGGTACAGATAGCCCTAGTTGGGGTGGGGTGGGGGGAAGGTACAGATAGCCTTAGTGGGGGTGGGGTGGGGGGTGAAGGAATCGAAAAAGGCTAAAAGGTAGAGATAAAACAATGGATGGAAATACATTTAAAAATAATAGAAATAGGTGGGAAAAGAAAAATCTATATAAATTATTGGAAATAAAGGGGGGGATTGGAAAGGGGGTGGGGATGGAGGAGAGAGTTCATGATCTAAAATTGTTGAACTCAGTATTCAGTCCGGAAGGCTGTAAAGTGCCTAGTCGGAAGATGAGGTGCTGTTCCTCCAGTTTGTGTTGGGCTTCACTGGAACAATGCAGCAGGCCAAGGACAGACATGTGGGCATGAGAGCAGGGTGGAGGGTTAAAATGGCAAGCGACAGGGAGGTCTGGGTGATGCTTGCGGACAGACTGAAGGTGTTTTGTAAAGCGGTCACCCAGTCTGCGTTTGGTCTCTCCAATGTAGAGGAAACCACATTGGGAGCAACGAATGCCGTAGACTAAGTTGAGGGAAGTGCAAGTGAAATGCTGCTTCACTTGAAAGGAGTGTTTGGGCCCTTGGACGATGAGGAGAGGGGAAGTGAAGGGGCAGGTGTTGCATCTTCTGCGGTTGCATGGGAAGGTGCCGGGGGAGGGGGTTGAGGAGTAGGGGGTGATGGAGGAGTGGACCAGGGTGTCCCGGAGGGAATGATCCCTACGGAATGCCACCGGGGGGAGTGAAGGGAAGATGTGTGGTGGTGGCATCATGCTGGAGTTGGCGGAAATGGCGGAGGATGATCCTTTGAATGCAGAGGCTGGTGGGGTGATAAGTCAGGACAAGGGGGACCCTATCATGTTTCTGGGAGGGAGAAGGTGTGAGGGCTGATGCGCGGGAGATGGGCCAGACACGGTTGAGGGCCCTGTCAACCACCGTGGGTGGAAAACCTTGGTTAAGGAAGAAGGAGGACATGTCAGAGGAACTGTTTTTGAAAGTGGCATCAGAACAGATGCGACGGAGGCGAAGGAACTGAGAGAATGGGATGGAGTCCTTACAGGAAGCGGGGTGTGAGGGGCTGTAGTTGAGGTAGCTGTAGGAGTCGGTGGGTTTGTAATGGATATTGGTGGACAGTCTATCACCAGAAATTGAGGCAGAGAGGTCAAGGAAGGGAAGGGAAGTGTCAGAGGTGGACCACGTGAAAATGATGGAGGGGTGGAAATTGGAAGCAAAATTAATAAAAATCAACAATTTCCAGTTCCCTGGCCCCAACCACCTCCTCTTCACCATGGACGTCCAATCCCTCTACACCTCCATCCCCCACCAGGATGATCTGAGGGCCCTTAGCTTCTTCCTCGAACAGAGGCCCGAACAATCCCCATCCACCACTACTCTCCTCTGTCTGGCTGAAGTTGAAAATTTCTCCTTAAACTCCTCTCACTTCCTCCAAATAAAAGGTGTGGCTATGGGTACCCGCATGGGCCCCAGCTATGCCTGTCTCTTTATGGGGTATGTGGAACATTCCTTGTTCCAGTCCTACTCCAGCCCCCTTCCACAACTCTTTCTCCGGTACATCAATGATTACTTCGGTGCTGCTTCGTGCTCTCATCGGGACTTGGAAAAATTTATTAATTTTGCTTCCAATCTCCACCCCTCCATCATTTTCACGTGGTCCATCTCTGACACTTCCCTTCCCTTCCTTGACCTCTCTGTCTCAATCTCTGGTGATAGACTGTCCACCAATATCCATTACAAGCCTACTGACTCCCATAGCTACCTCGACTACAGCTCCTCACACCCCGCTTCCTGTAAGGACTCCATTCCATTCTCTCAGTTCCTTCGCCTCCGTCGCATCTGTTCTGATGATGCTACCTTCAAAAACAGTTCCTCTGACATGTCCTCCTTCTTCCTTAACCAAGGTTTTCCACCCACGGTGGTTGACAGGACCCTCAACCGTGTCCAGCCCATCTCCCGCGCATCCGCCCTCATACCTTCTCCCTCCCAGAAACATGATAGGGTCCCCCTTGTCCTGACTTATCACCCCACCAGCCTCCGCATTCAAAGGATCATCCTCTGCCATTTCCGCCAACTCCAGCATGATGCCACAACCAAACACATCTTCCCTTCATCCACCCCCCTGCCGGCGGCATTCCGTAGGGATCATTCCCTCCATCACCCCCTACACCTCAAACCCCCTCCCACAGCACCTTCCCATGCAACCGCAGAAGGTGCAACACCTGCCCCTTCACTTCCTCTCTCCTCACCGTCCAAGGGCCCAAACACTCCTTTCAAGTGAAGCAGCATTTCACTTGCACTTCCCTCAACTTAGTCTACTGCAGTCACTGCTCCCAATGTGGTCTCCTCTACATTGGAGAGACCAAACGCAGACTGGGTGACCACTTTACAGAACACCTTCAGTCTGTCCGCAAGCATCACCCAGACCTCCCTGTCGCTTGCCATTTCAACACTCCACCCTGCTCTCATGCCCACATGTCCGTCCTTGACTTGCTGCATTGTTCCAATGAAGCTCAACACAAGCTGGAGGAACAGCACCTCATCTTCCGACTAGGCTCTTTACAGCCTTCCGGAATAGGGCTATCTGTACCTTCACTCCACCCCCACTAGGGCTATCTGTACCTTCACCCCACCCCCACTAGGGCTATCCCTACCTTCACCCCCACTCCACCCCCACTAGGGCTATCTGTACCTTCACCCCACCCCACCCCCTACTAGGGCCACCTGTACCTTCACCTCCACCCCACCCCCACTAGGGCTATCTGTACCTTCACCCCCACCCCCACTAGGGCTATCTGTACCTTCCCCCCACTCCACCCCCAATAGGGCTATCTGTACCTTCACTCCCCACCCCACCCCCACTAGGGCTATCTGTACCTTCCCCCCACCCCCCACTAGGGCTATCTGTACCTTCACCCCACCCCCACTAGGGCTATCTGTGCCTTCACCCCCACCCCACCCCCACTAGGGCTATCTGTACCTTCACCCCACCTCCACTAGGGCTATCTCTACCTTCACCCCCACTAGGGCTATCTGTACCTTCACCCCACCCCCACTAGGGCTATCTGTACCTTCCCCCCACCCCACCCCCAGTAGGGCTATCTGTACCTTCCCCCCACCCCACGCCCACTAGGGCTATCTGTACCTTCACCCCCACCCCACGCCCACTAGGGCTATCTGTACCTTCTCCCCACCCCACCTCCACTGGGGCTATCTGTACCTTCCCCCCACCCCATCCCCACTAGGGCTATCTGTAACTTCACCCCCACCCCACCCCCACTAGGGCTATCTGTACCTTCACCCCACCCCACTAGGGCTATCTGTACCTTCACCCCACTCCCACTAGGGCTATCTGTACCTTCACCCCCACCCCACCCCCACTAGGGCTATCTGTACCTTCACCCCCACCCCCACTAGGTCGATCTGTACCTTGCTCATCCTGCTTTCTACCCTTAACTAGCACATTCCTTTCGATAATATCACCACCTTCAACACCTCTTTGTCCTTTTGTCTGTGACATCTCTTGGTCGTCTCCACCTATCACTGGCCCTCTATCCAGCTCTTGTCCCACCCCACCCCCCTTAAACCAGCTTATATTTCACTCCTTTTCTATTTTTACTTAGTTCTGTTGAAGAGTCATGTGGACTCGAAACGTTAACTGTGTCCCTCTCCGCCGATGCTGCCAGACCTGCTGAGTTTTCCCCCGGTATTTCTGTTTTTGTTTTGGATTTCCAGCATCCGCAGTTTTTTTGCTTTTATGATCTTACTAAATGTGTCAGCAGCAAATTTGGCGACAATACAGTCAGTCCCTTCGTCCAAGCCATTAATAGGGATCATAACTAGTTGAGGCCCCAGCACTGACCCCTGCGGCACTCCACAAGTTCAAGTTTGCCAGCCTGTAAATAATGAGTTCATCGAGACTGTTTCTTAGCCAATCCCCTATCCATGCTAATATATCACCCCCTTCCCACCAACACCATGTGTTGTAAACTCCCGTGTGGCACCAAAGCGAATGCCTTTTGGAAATCCAAAATACACCACATCCACTGCCTCCCCTTTATCTACCCTGCTTGTTGACAATCTAATTAATTTGTCAAACATGCTTTCCCTTTCACAAAACCATGTTGACTGCCTGATTACATCTCGATTTACTGAACGTTCTGCCACTACCTCTTTAATAATGGATTCCGGCATTTTTCCAATGACAGACGGGCCCATTGTTTCCTGATTTCTGCACCCCTCCCTCCCCCACCCCCCCACCGCCACCCCCTGAACAGAGGTGTTACATGTGCAGTTTTCCGATCCACTGGGACCTTTCTAGAATCTAGGGAATTTTGGGAGATCACAACCAATGCATCCACTATCTCTGCAACCACTTTGTTTAAGACCCAATGATGCAGGCCATCAGGTCCAGGGAACTTGGTTCCTGCCTCCTTTTTGCCTCTTCGTTTTCAGTTTTTGTTTTTTGTCTTCTACCCTAGGGAAGGAAACGATATACTCGTTCAAAGCCTCTGGCGTTTCCCATTATTAATTCCCCAAACTCACCCTCCCAAGGGACCAATGCTCACTTTAGCTACTCTCTTCCTTTTTATATGCTTGTAGAAGCTTTTACTGTCTGCTTTTGTATTTCATGTTAATTTTTTTTCTGCCTTTTTTTCTTTTGTAAGCCATTTTCTGGTCTCTAAGACTTATTTCCCTTGTTTAGAGAGCATTTAAGAGTCAACCCCAATTGCTGCAGGTCCAGAGTCACATGTCGACCAGACCAGGTAAGGACAGCAGATTTCCTTCCCTGAAGGAAGGGGCATTAGTGAACCAGATGGGTTTTTTTTTAACAACAATTGACAATGGTCATCATTCGACTTTTAATTCCAGATTTTTATTGAATTCAAAATTCCGCCATCTGCCCTGGCAGAATTCAAACCGGGGTTCCCCGCGGGTGACACCCGGGGTCTCTGGATTTCTAGTCCAGTGATAATACCACTACCCCACCGCCTCCCCCATTACTCCTGGGCACATCAGATCCCCATGTGAAACCTGGCTTGATAAATCCTAACTTACTTTTGCTTTAGAAACCGTGGAGGGGCAGTTACTGAACACATACACAGGGGTCTGCTAGTGGACTTGGAACGAAACAAGAAAAGATGAACTATATTACACGACTCCTTCATCCCAATTACTTCTATACAAATATATGGAAATTGATAAAGATAACACATTACAAAATCTATCTTATGCTCTGATATTCCCAGTAAGTATACAGCCCATGTAAACTAATAGACGACCTGTGGTGGGACACACCGCACTCCAAAACCAAGTTTCTATGGATGTCTCATCAACCACCCCTCTCCCCCCCACCCCACAGATACTTGTCAGACTGTGAGCCAGCCTCACTGAAACCCTATCTCTCTCACGAGGGCTTCCACTTTTCATGTTCAAAGAATTTGCTTTGGGATTCTCTCCCAAACGGCGCTTTCACTCGGGCGTCTCCCACCTCCCGGATCCACCTCCGGGATTTCAAGCTCTCCTTCTAATCCCCCTCCCCCTGGACCCCTTTTGTGCATTAAGGCTTCACCTTCCCCCAAGAACTGTCTCAGAAATTCCATCATGTTATGATCACTCTTGCCTAGAGGATCCTTTACTATGGGGTCCTTAATTAATCCTCTCTCATTACCCATTATGGGATCCAAAATAGCCTGGTTCCTGGTAGGTTCCAGAACATATTGTTCTAAGAAATTGTCCAGAATATGCACATCCTCCCGGCTATCACTGCCAATTTGATTTGTACAATCGATGTGAAGATTAAAGTCACCAATGATTGTTGCAGTAACTTTCTTGCAAGCCCCCGTTTTTTTGTTGAGGTATATTCAGCCCTGCAGTTGAGCCTATAAACCCCTCCCGCCAATTACTTCTTCCCTCTGTTACTTCTAATCTCAGCCCCAAAGTGATCCATCGACATCTTGACCTTCTGCGCCAAGATCATTTCTCACCATTGTATGGAGCTTGTCCTTCATTAACAGAGCTACCCCACCTCCATTTCCCGACTTACCATCCTTCCAATGATCTCAAATACTCTTGAGTGTTCAGGTTCCAACCTTGGCCTCATTGCAACCACCCCTCTTGCAATGGTAATCATAATTTATTGCTATTTGTGCTATTAATTCATCCATTTTATTATGAATGCTGCGAGTATTGTGATAAAGAGCCTTTACTTCCATCTTTTTTTACAGTTTTTGCTTACTCTGACCTTACTTGCTGTGCCCACTTACCTTTCTACATTCCGTCCTTTCCTGTCCCACGTTACCCTTGCCTTTTTCCTTTAACTTTCTAAATCTCCTCTCATGTGAACCATCCTGCCACCCCCCCCCCCCCTCCCCGCCAACATTATTTAGTTTAAAACCCTCTCCAGGGTCTGAGTTATTCCCCATCTTTTGACCGAGCTCTTGGTCGGAGGCCGATGTCAGCCAGGACTCAAGCACTCTTCCCTCTATCTAGGCCAATGCTCCAGTGCAGTACCAAGAAACAGGAGCAGGAGTAGAGCCATGTGGAACAAAAACAAAAACAGCTGGAAAAACTCAGCAGGTCTGACAGCATCTGCGGAGAGGAGCACAGTTAACGTTTCGAGTCTGTATGACTCTTCACCAGAACTAAGGAAATATAGAAATGAGGTGAAATATAAGCTGGTTGAGGAGGGGGTGGGATAGGTGGAGTGGGATAGAGGGCCAATGGTAGGTGGAGGCAAAGGAGAGATTGCCAAAGATGTCACAGACAAAAGGTCAAAGGGGTGTTGACGGTGGTGATACTAGCTAAAGGAATGTGCTAATGGTGACATTAAGGGTAGCGAGCTAGTGGCAGATGGCCCTAGTGGGGGTGAGGTGGTGGGTAGGGATCGAAACAGGCTAAAAGGTGGACCAAAAACCTTAAATGTATTCAATGCTGGAGCATCCACAACCCTCCCGGGTGGAGCAATCCAAAGATGCACAACCCTCGGGTGAAGAAATTCCATTTTCCCACTCTCCATATCTACTGATGCCCCTAATGTCCAAAAAAAAAATGGATCGATTTCTTTCTTGAATGGACTCAGTGACCCGGCCTCTCCAGCCTTCTGCGGTAAGAGAATCCCACAGGTTCACCACCGTCTGAGCGAAGAAACCTTCCCTCATCTCAGTCCTAAACGGCCTTCCCCGTATCCTGAGACCCCCCTGGTTCTGGACTCCCCAGCTATCCTCCCTGCATCCAGTCCGTCCGTCCCTGTTAGAATTTCATACGTTTCAATCGGATCCTCTCTCGTTCTTCTAAACTCGAGTGAGCACAGGGCCCAGCCGAACCAATCCCTCCTCACACACCAGCCCTGCTATCCCCAGTATCAGCCTAGTGAACCTTCGCTGCACCCCCTCTATGGCAAGTCTACCCTTTCTTAGGTAAGGAGACCAAAACTGCGCACAATACCCCAGGGGTTGTTGCAAATGAGATCACCTCTCATTCTTCTAAACTCCAATGAGCAGAGGCTTAATTTACCCAGCCTCTCATCGTAGGACCATCCCCTCATCCTTAGGGACGAATTAGATTTTTTTTCCCCTTTATTCTAACGTGAGATGTGGGCATCGCTGGCCGGGCCAGTGTTTGCAGAATCACACGGCCCAGAAGAGGCCCTTCGGCCCATCGAGTCTGCACCCGACACCGTGAGAAACCCCTGACCTACCTCCCTAACCCCCATTGACCAGCACTTGGCCCCCACAGCCTCGAATGTTATGAGGTGCCGAGCGCTCATCCAGGGACTTTTTAAAGGATGTGAGGCTAACCCACCCTCCACCACCCTCCCAGGCAGCGCATTCCAGACCCTCACCACCCTCTGGGTTAAAAAGCTTCTCCTCACATCCCCCCCCCCTCCTAAACCTCCTGCCCCTCACCTTGAACTTATGCCCCCCTCGTGACTGACCCTTCAACTAAGGGGAAAACAGCTGCTCCCTATCCACCCTGTCCTTGCCCCTCATAATCTTGTACACCTCGATCAGGTCGCCCCCCCTCCCCCCCCCCAGTCTTCTCTGCTCCAACGAAAACAACCCAAGTCTATCCAAACCTCTCTCCGTAACTGAAAGGTTTCATCCCCCAGGCAACATCCTGGTGAATCTCCCCCGCAATCCCCTCCAGTGCCATCCCATCAGTCACAACTCAACTACATCGCTGTGGGTTTGGAGTCACATCTCGGTCAGACCCAGGTAAGGATGGCAGATTTCCTTACCTGAAGGGACATTGGCGAACCAGATGGGTTTGGGTTTTAACAACCGTCGATGAGAGTCGCCGTGGTCACCGCCACTGAGGCTATTTCCCAATTCCGGGTTCCTCGACTGAATTCAAACAAAGGGCACTTAGCTTGGGTCCCTGGATTACTGGCCCAGTGACATTACCAACTATGCCGCCGTCTCGTGGGAGGTTTGCAGCAAGGAAAGAGGCCCATTTGGCCCATCATGCCTGAGCCAGTCAAATAACGGCCTGATTCCCACATTCCGGCATTTTGGTCCATAGCCCTGCAGCTCACGACACTTCGGGGGCATATCCGGACACTTTTTAAATGGGTTAAGGGTTTCTGCCTCGACTGGCCTTTCAGACAGAGAGTTCCAGACCATTACTAGCCTCATTTTCCCCTCTCGTCCTTCGAACAACCACTTTAAATATGTGCCCCCTAGTCACTGACACACCTCTGCTAAAGTAAATAGGCCCTTCCCATCCGCTGTATCCAGGCCCCCCACAATTTTGCACACGTCGATCAAATCTCTCCTCAGTCCCCTCTGTTCCAAGGAGAACAACCCCAGCCTCATGGCTGCAATTTTCCCAATCCTGGGTGGCAACATCCTTGTAAATCTCCTTTCTGTTCCCAGGAGGACAACCCCAGCCTGTCCAATTTTTCCTCACGGCTGCAATTTTCCCAATCCTGGGTGGCAACATCCTTGTAAATCTCCTTTCTGTTCCCAGGAGGACAACCCCAGCCTATCCAACCTTTCCTCATGGCTGCAATTTTCCCAATCCTGAGTGGCAACATCCTTGTAAATCTCCTCTCTGTTCCAAGGAGGACAACCCCAGCCTACCCAATCTTTCCTCGTGGCTGCAATTTCCTCAGTCCTGGGTGGCAACATCCTTGTAAATGTCCTTTCTGTTCCCAGGAGGACAACCCCAGCCTATCCAACCTTTCCTCGTGGCTGCAATTTCCCCAATCCTGGGTGGCAACATCCCCGTAAATCTCCTCTCTGTTCCCAGGAGCACAACCCCGGCCTATCCAACCTTTCCTCACGGCTGCAATTCTCCCTAGTCCTGGGTGGCAACATCCTCATAAACCTCCTCTGTACCCCGTCAAGTGCAATTACACCCTCCCTGTAATGAGGTGACCAGAACTGCACACAGTGCTCCAAGTGGTGGCCTCAGCTATGTAACATCCCCTGTTCTTATACTCTGTGTCTGAGTGGATAAGGGAAAAGATTCCATTTGCCTTCTTAACCACCTTAAATCTAACTCCTTCTTGAAAACACACAATGTTTTGGCCTCACCTACTTTCTGTGGTAGCGAATTCCGCAGGCTCACCACTCTCTGGGTGAAGAAATTTCTCCTCATCTCAGTCCTAAATGGTCTACCCCGTATCCTCAGTGACCCCCCTGGTTCTGGACTCCCACCACCACCATCGGGAACATTCTTCCTGCATCTACCCTGTCTGGTCCTGTTAGAATTTTACAGGTTTCTATGAGATCCCCCCCCTCCCTCATTCTTCTGAACTCCAGCGAATATAATCCTAATCGACTCAATCTCTCCTCATATGTCAGTCCCACCATCCCAGGAATCAGTCTGGTAAACCTTCGCTGTACTCCCTCTATAGCAAGAACATCCTTCCTCAGATAAGGAGACCAAAACTGCACACAATATTCCAGGTGTGGTCTCACCAAGACCCTGTACAATTGCAGCAAGACATCCCTGTTCCTGTACTCGAATCCTCTCCCTATGAAGGTCAATATACCATTTACCTTCTTTACCGCCTGCTGCATCTGCATGCTTACCTTCAGCGACTGGTGTACAAGGACACCCAGGTCTCGTTGCACATTCCCCTCTCTCAATTTATAGCCATTTGGATAATAATCTGCCTTCCTGTTTTTGCTACCAAAGTGGATAACCTCACATTTAACCACATTATACTGCATCTGCCATGCGTTTGCCCACTCACTCAGCTTGTCCAAATCACCCTGAAGCATCTCTGCATCCTCCTCACAGCTCACCCTCCCACCCAGCTTTGTGTCATCTGCAAATCTGGAGATATTACATTTAATTCCCTCATCTAAATCATTAATATATATTGTGAGTAGCTGGGGTCCCAGCACCGATCCCTGCAGTACCTCACTAGTCACTGCCTGCCATTCGGAAAAAGACCTGTTTATTCCTACTCTTTGTTTCCTGTCTGCCAACCAGTTTTCTATCCATCTCAATACACTACCCCCAATCCCATGGGCTTTAATTTTAACAGGGTGTGGGGGGGAGAGGGTCTGCCATTTTAAGCACCTGTCCTGTATCCGTTGGTCGGAACAGTTCGACAGGTGATTGACATGGTTATCCACTTTGGTAGCAAAAACAGGAAGCAGATTATTATCTGAATGGCTATAAATTGAGAGAGGGGAATGTGCAACGAGACCTGGGTGTCCTTGTACACCAGTCGCTGAAGGTAAGCATGCAGATGCAGCAGGCGATAAAGAAGGCAACTGGTATGTTGGCCTTCATAGTGAGATGATTCGAGTACAGGAACAGGGATGTCTTGCTGCAATTGTACAGGGTCTTGGTGAGACCACACCTGGAATATTGTGTGCAGTTCTGGTCTCCTTATCTGAGGAAGGATGTTCTTGCTATAGAGGGAGAGCAGCGAAGGTTTACCAGACTGATTCCTGGGATGGCGGGACTGACATATGAGGGGAGATTGAGTCGTTTAGGATTATATTCGCTGGAGTTCAGAAAAATGAGGGGGGGATCTCATAGAAACCTATAAAATTCTAACAGGACCAGACAGGGTAGATGCAGGAAGGATGTTCCCAATGGTGGGGGGAGTCCAGAACCAGGGGGGTCACAATCTGAGGATATGGGGTAGACCATTTAGGACTGAGATGAGGAGAAATGTCTTCACCCAGAGAGCGATGAGCCTGTGGAATTCGCTACCACAGAAAGTAGTTGAGGCCAAAACATTGTGTGTTTTCAAGAGAGAGTTAGATAGAGCTCTTGGGGGGCAAAAGGGGTCAAAGGATATGGGGAGAAAGCGGGGAGCAGGATATTGAGTTGGATGATCAGCCATGATCATGATGAATGGGGGAAGCAGGGCTGGAAGGGCCGAATGGCCTCCTCCTGCTCCTAGTGTCTATGTTTCTCTGACATTGGACAAGCTACCGGCCCACAACGATGGGTGTCATACTGGTGGTGAGTGGTTGCTGAGGTGGTAGTGCCCACCGGGGGCTGCGACCATCCTCAGATGGACGATGGACCCAGAGGAGGATGGCCAAGAGATCGAGGGGAGAGTTTCCGAACTCTTCGGCTGGAGATTGGATCTGTTACAGGTCTTATACTTTTATCTCTGTGTAAATAGTTAATGTATAATACCTAAACCTCTGTTTCTTAATCAGCTCAGTAAACTAACTTCAAATTACATATGATTAGTCAACTGCCTACTTAGGCATCTGTGGGCCCTAATCCAGAGTTCTTACAGCATCACAGAGTGCAGAAGAGGCCTTTCAGCCCATCAAGTCTGCACCGACACCGTGAGAAACCCCTGACCTACCTCCCTAACCCCACTGACCAGCACTTGGCCCCCACAGCCTTGAATGTTAGGAGGTGCCGAGCGCTCATCCAGGTACTTTTTAAAGGATGTGAGGCTAACCCGCCCTCCACCACCCTCCCAGGCAGCACATTCCACACCCTCACCACCCTCTGGGTAAAAAAGTTTCTCCTCACATCCCCCCCCCTAAACCTCCTGCCCCTCGTCTTGAACTGATGCCCCCCTCGTGACTGACCCTTCAACTAAGGGGGACAGCTGCTCCCCTATCCACCCTGTCCATGCCCCTCATAATCTTGTACACCTCGATCAGGTCGCCCCTCAGTCTTCTCTGCTCCAACGAAAACAACCCAAGTCTATCCAAACCTCTCTTCATCACTTAAATGTTTCATCCCCAGGCAACATCCTGGTGAATCTCCTCTGCACCCCCTCCAGTACAATCACATCCTTCCTATAATGTGGTGCCCAGAACTGCACACAGTACTCCAGCTGTGGCCTCACCAAGGGTCTATACAACTCCAACATCACCTCCCTACTTTCGTAATCTATGCCTCGATTGATAAAGGCAAGCGTCCCTTATGCCTTCTTCACCTCCCCATTAACGTGCCCCCTCCGCCTTTAGAGATGGTACACTGCCAGGATTAAAGCCTTATTTGTGTATCTGTGTCCTTCTTTTCCAGTGCTGACGTTAATCTCGGCCTACTCGGTTTCACTATTGACCCGGCTGCTCCCAGAAACCGGCTTGACTTGGGCGAACTCGGTGGCTGAGTCCTCCTGGAATTCCACCGCTTCTTAGAAAACCCTACGACTTTTTCCCTCCAGTCCCTCTTTGGCTCCATGTGGCTCATCCTTCAGCCCTCCCATCTCCCTCTCTCTCTTCTTTATTTTAAACATCCGTTTCCTCCCTCCTGGAAAATCGAGCCTTGCTGTGTCTTCTCCGCCAACTCATCCTCGGTTTTACTCGAAGAGGTGCTGAGGAACCCGTTCTGTTTCTCTTTGCACTTTTCCAGAGGTACAAACTTTGACCTGTGGGGGAGGGCGGGGGGGGGGATTCTCGTCGTGGGTGAGGGTCTTTCGGCAAGCTTTACATCTTCCCTTCGAAGCTTTACTCACCCCATCTGGCGCTCTGCCCTCAAGGAGGGTCTCTTTGAGTTCCTGCTGCTGTTCTCCCCATGTTTTGGCTGAAGGTGGGCCTGCGTTTCTTCAAGGCGTTGAGTTGCTACACGCCCCTTTTCCAAAGCACAAACGCGTCATTCTGGGATCTCAGTGGTCCCTCGGGGTTGGTTTCCCTAAGGCAGTTTCACCCAAGCAGGCTCAGATCCCTCTGCCTCTCAGATACCAACACTGGGAAGCTTTACCGATTGGCTCCCATAATGAACAGTCACTCTACTGTTCTGAAAAGTGTGTGGGGTGATAACACTTTGGAAGGAGTAATTGGACAAGGAAATGTTCAATGAACGACATGGCACTAGGAAGTCCTGAGGGACAAAGGGACCTTGGCGTGTGTGTGTGTCCATAGATCTCTGAAGGCGGAGGGGCATGTTAGTGGGTGTGGTGAAAAAGGCACAGGGGACACTTGCCTTTATCAATCGAGGCACAGATTACAAAAGTAGGGAGGTGATGTTGGAGTTGTATAGACCCTTGGTGAGGCCACAGCTGGAGTACTGTGTGCAGTTCTGGGCACCACATTATAGGAAGGATGTGATGGCACTGGATGGGGTGCAGAGGAGATTCACCAGGATGTTACCTGGGGATGAAACATTTAAGTGATGAAGAGAGGTTTGGATAGACTTGGGTTGTTTTGGCTGGAGCAGAGAAGACTGAGGGGCGACCTGATCGAGGTGTACAAGATTATGAGGGGCATGGACAGGGTGGGTAGGGAGCAGCTGTTTCCCTTAGTTGAAGGGTTAGTCATGAAGGGGGCACAAGTTCAAGGTGAGGGGCAGGAGGTTTAGCAGCCGGGGGGGGGATGTGAGGAGAAACTTTTTTACCCAGAGGGTGGTGAGGGTGTGGAATGCGTTGCCTGGGAGGGTGGTGGAGGGTGGGTTAGCCTCACACCCTTTAAAAAAGTACCTGGATGAGCGCTCGGCACCTCCTAACATTCGAGGCTGCGGGGGCCAAGTGCTGGTCAACGGGGTTAGGGAGGTAGGTCAGGGGTTTCTCACGGTGTCGGTGCAGACTCGATGGGCCGAAGGGCCTCTTCTGCACTCTGTGATTCTGTGATACTCAGGCCCTTGACTTGGATGTTTTCATCCGTTTTAAGTTTTTAGTGGAGCAGTTGTTCCTTCCAAGTTCCTTTGATGTTTTTGTAAGCTGCCAATCATCAAAAGATTCTTTTGTTTCCACCTCCATTGATATTACTCCTTGCTTTCGCCGCTAAATCATTTCCTTTGTCCCATTTTCCTGCCTGTGGGGGCTGTTTCCTGCCTCTCAGTAGAGCATTGCTGCTGAGGCTTTATATAAGGCTCTGGTCAGACCCACATTGAGAATATCGTGAGCAATTTTGGGCCCCGTGTATCTCAGGAAGGATGTCCTCAGGAAGGGGTCCAGAGGAGGTTCACGAGAACGATCCCAGGAATGAAAAGACTTTAACCTATGAGGAACGTTTGAGGACTCTGGGTCTATACTCAATGGAGTTTATAAGGATGAGGGGGGATCTGATTGAAACTTACAGAATACTGAAAGGCCTGGATAGAGTGGAACGTGGGGAAGATGTTTCCATGAGTAGGAGAGACTCGGACCCGAGGGGCACAGCCTCAGAGTAAAGGGAAGACCTTTGAGAACAGAGATGAGGAGAAACTTCTTTAGCCAGAGAGTGGTGAATCTTTGGAATTCATGGCCACTGAAGGCTGTGGAGGTCGGGTCATTGAGTGTATTTAAGAGCGAGATAGATAGGTTCTTGATTGGTAAGGGGGTCAAATTTGACGGGGAGAAGGCGGGAGAATGGGGGGTGAGAAACTTATCAGCCATGATTGAATTGCGGAGCAGACCCGATGGGCTGAGTGGCTTAATTTCTGTTCCAATGGTCTTATGGTCTTATGGTTTAATCCTCGAATTAAACTTGAACATTTGCGTCATTACTGAGGACACTTCAGTAGGTCATGGACCGAGTGCCATAAAATGTCAAACCAAGCCAAAAGTCTTATTCCCACACGGACTAAAGAGGATTGCCCGTCGCTTCTCATCCCCCGGAATCTCACTGGCTTAGAAAAAGCACAAGAGACACTCAGTGGCCCGCTGCTGGAAAAAAAGGAGCAATTATTCCAAATGGAGGGATGCTGTGAGGGAGCTACTTACGCTACTGGAGTGCAGCACACACTCATCTACTGACCGTCCAATAGTGCAGCAATCCCTCAATTACTGACGCACCAAGCGTGCAGCGCACACACAATTACTGACACTCAAATAGTGCAGCAGACACTCCAATTACTGAGCATCCAATAGTTCAGCATACACTCAATTATTGACCCTCCGATAGTGCAGCACACCCTCAATTACTGACACTCCAATAGTGCAGCACACCCTCAATTACTGACACTCCAATAGTGCAGCACACCCTCAATTACTGACACTCCAATAGTGCAGCACACCCTCACTGACACTCAAATAGTGCAGCACACCATCAATTACAGACACTTCAATAGTGCAGCCCACCCTCGATTACTGATACTCCAATAGTACAGCACAGCCTCAATTAGTGACCCACCAATAGTGCAGCCAACCCTCAGTAAATGACACTCCAATAGTGCAACACACCATCAATTACTGACCCTCCAGCAGTGCAGCAGTCCCTTAATTTACTAATACTCCAATGGTGCAGCACACCCTCAATTACTGATACTCCAATAGTGCAGCACACCCTCAATTACTGACACTCCAATAGTGCAGCACAACCTCAATTACTGACACTCCAATAGTGCAGCACACCCTCAATTGCTGACACTCCAATAGTGCAGCACACCCTCAATTGCTGACACTCCAATAGTGCAGCACACCCTCAATTACTGACACTCCAATAGTGCAGCACAACCTCATTTAATGTCACTCCAATATTGCAGCACACACTCAATTACTGACCCTACAATAGTGCAGCACACCCTCAACTACTGACACTCTAATAGTGTAGCACACCATCAATTACTGACACTCCAATATAGCATCACCCCTCAGTTATTGACACTCCAGTAGTACAGAACACCATCAATCACTGACACTCCAATAGTGCAATACACCCTCATTTACTGCAAATCCAATAGTGTAGCACATCCTCACTGATAATCCTGTAGTGCAGCACACCCTCAATTACTGAACGTTCAGTAGTGCAGCAGTCCTGAAATTGCTAACCCTCCAATAGTGCAGAAAACCCTCAATTACTGAAACTCCAATAGTGCAGCACACCCTCAATTACAGACACTCCAATAGTGCACCCTCAATTACTGACATTCCAATAGTGCAGCACACCCTCAATTACTGACACTCCAATAGTGCAGCACATCCTCAATTACTGACACACCAATAGTGCAGCACACACTCAATTACTAACCCTCCAATAGTGCAGCACACTCTCAATTACTGACACTCCAATAGTGCAGCACACCCTCAATTACTGACACAACAATAGTGCAGCACAACCTCAATTACTGACACTTCAATAATGCAGCATACACTCAAATAGTGGCACTCCAATAATGCAGCACACCCTCAATTACAGAACTCCAATAGTGCAGCACCCCCTCGATTATTGATACTCCAATAGTGCAGCACACCCTCAATTACTGACTCTCCAATAATGCAGCACACACTCAATTACTGACACTCCAATAGTGCAGCACACCCTCAACTACTGACACTCCAATAGAGCATCACCCCTCAGTTATTGATACTCCAATAGTACAGAACACCATCAATCACTGACACTCCAATAGTGCAGCACACCCTCAATTACTGACACTCCAATAGTACAGCACACCTTCAGTTACTGACACTCCAATAGTGCAGCGCACCCTCAGTTACTGACCCTCCAATAGTGCAGCACACCCTCAATTACTGACACTCCAATAGTGCAGCGCACCCTCAGTTACTGACCCTCCAATAGTGCAGCACACCCTTAATTACTGACACTCCAATAATGCAGCACACCCTCAATTACTAACCCTCCAATAGTGCAGCACACCCGCAATTACAGGCCCTGCAATAGTGCAGCACACCATCAATTACTGAAACTCCAATAGTGCAGCACACTCTCAATTACTGACACTGCAGTAGTGCAGCACACCCTCAATTACTGACACTCCAATAGTGCAGCACACCCTCAATTACTGACACTCCAATAGTGCAGCATCCCTCAATTTCTGACACTGTGATAGTGTAGTTCACCCTCAATTAGTGACACACTGATAGAGTATCATAGCATCAATTTCTGACACTCCAATAGTGCAGCACACCCTCAATTACTGACACTCCAATAGTGCAGCACACCCTCAATTACTGACACACCAATAGTGCAGCACAACCTCAATTACAGACACTCCAGTAATGCAGCACAACCTCAATTACTGACACTCCAAAGGTGCAGCACACCCTCAATTACTGACACTCCAATAGTGCAGCACACCCTCAATGACTGACACTCCAATAGTGCAGCACACCCTCAATTACTGACACTCCAATAGTGCAGCACAAACTCAATTACTGACACTGCTATAGTGCAGCCCACCCTCATTTACTGACACAACAATCGTGCAGCACAACCTCAATTACTGACACTCCAATAGTGCAGCACATCCTCAATTACTGACACTCCAATAGTGCAGCACACCCTCAATTACTGACACTCCAATAGTGCAGCGCATCCTCAGTTACTGATACTCCAATAATGCAGCACACACTCAAATAGTGGCACTCCAATAATGCAGCACACCCTCAATTACAGACACTCCAATAGTGCAGCACATCCTCAATTACTGACACTCCAATAGTGCAGCGCACCCTCAGTTACTGACCCTCCAATAGTGCAGCACAACCTCAATTACTGACACTCCAATAGTGCAGCACAACCTCATTTAATGTCACTCCAATATGGCAGCACACGCTCAATTACTGATCCTACAATAGTGCAGCACACCCTCAACTACTGACACTCTAATAGTGTAGCACACCTCAGTTATTGACACTCCAATAGTACAGAACACCATCAATCACTGACACTCCAATAGTGCAATACACCCTCATTTACTGCAAATCCAAGAGTGTAGCACATCCTCACTGATAATTCTGTAGTGCAGCACACCCTCACTTACTGACACACCAATAGTGCAGCTCACCTTCAATTCTTGACACACAAATAGCGCAGCACAGCTTCAATTACTGACACTCCAATAATGCAGCACACCCTCAATTACTAACCCTCCAATAGTGCAGCATGCCCTCAATTACTGACACTCCTATAGTGCAGCAGACACTCAATTACTGAGCATCCAATAGTTCAGCATACACTCAATTATTGACCCTCCAATAGTGCAGCGCACCCTCGATTACTGACACTCCAATAGTACAAAATACCATCAATTACTGAACGTTCAGTAGTGCAGCAGTCCCGAAATTGCTAACCCTCCAATAGTGCAGAAAACCCTAAATTACTGATACTCCAAAGGTGCAGCACACCCTCAATTACTGACATTCCAATAGTGCAGCACACCCTCAATTACTGACACTCCAATAGTGCAGCAAACCCGCAATTACAGGCCCTGCAATAATGCAGCACACACTCAATTACTGACCCTCCAATAGTGCAGCATCCCTCAATTTCTGACACTCTGATAGTGTAGTTCACCCTCAATTTCTGACACTCCAATAGTGCAGCACACCCTCAATTACTGACACTCCAATAGTGCAGCACACCCTCAATTACTGACACTCCAATAGTGCAGCACACCCTCAATTACTGACACACCAATAGTGCAGCACCACCTCAATTACAGACACTCCAGTAATACAGCACAACCTCAATTACTGATACTCCAATAGAGCAGCAAACCTTCAATTACTGACATTCCAATAATGCAGCTCACCCTCAAATACTGACACTCCAATAGTGCAGCACACCCTCACTGACACTCGAATGGTGCAGCACACCGTCAATTACTGACAGTCCAATAGCGCAGCACACCCTCACTGACACTCGAATAGTACAGCAAACCGTCAATTACTGACACTCCAATAGTGCAGCATACCCTTAATTATTGGCACTCCAATAATGCAGCACACCCTCAACTACTGACACTCCAATAGTGCAGCATACCCTCAATTACTGACACACCAATAGTGCAGCACATCCTCGATTACTGACACTCCAATAATGCAGCACACCCTCAATTACTGACACTGCAATAGTGCAGCACCCCATCGATTACTGATACTCCTATAGTGCAGCTCACCCTCAATTACTGACATTCCAATAGTGCAGCACACCCTCAATTACTGACCTCCAGTAGTGCAGCAGTCCCTAAATTGCTAACCCTCCAATAATGCAGCACACCCTCAATTACTGATACTCCAATGGCGCCGCACACCCTCAATTACTGATATACCAATAGTGCAGCACAGCCTCAATTACTGACACTCCATTAGTGCAGCACATGCATATTTACTGACACTCCAATAGTGCAGCCCTCCCATCAATTATTGACCCTCCAATAGTGCAGCACACGATCAAATACTGACCGTACAATCGCGCAGCACAACCTCAATAACTGACACTCCAATAATGCTGCACACCGTCAATTACTGACAATCCAATAGTGCAGCACAACCTCATTTAATGTCACTCCAATATTGCAGCACACGATCAATTACTGACCCTACAATCTTGCAGCACACCCTCAGTTACTGACCCTCCAATAGTGCAGCACAACCTCAAATACTGAGACGCCAAGACAGCAGCACACCCTCAATTACTGACACTCCAATAGTGCAGCACACGATCAATTACTGACCCTACAATCTTGCAGCACACCCTCAGTTACTGAGCCTCCAATAGTGCAGCACACCCTCAAATACTGAGATGCCAAGACTGCAGCACACCATCAATTACTGACACTCCAATAGTGCAGCAAACCCTCAATTACTGACACACCAAAGTGCAGCGCACCTTGAAATACTGACACACCAATAGTTCAGCACACCGTCAATTACTGACACACCAATAATGCTGCACATCCTCAAATACTGACACTCCAATAGTGCAGCACACCCTCAAATACTGACACTCCAATAGTGCAACGCAGCCTCAATTAGAGAACCTCCAATAGTGCAGGAAACCCTCAATTAAGGACACTCCAATAGTGAAGCACTCTCTAAATTGCAAACCCTCCAATAGTGCAGCACACCCTCAATTACTGACACTCCAATGGTGCAGCACAGCCTCAATTACTGACCCTCCAATAGTGCAGCACACCCTCAAATACTGACACGCCAATTCTGAAGCAATTAGTGACAGTCCCACAAAGAGGGAGCTTTACTCTGTATCTAACCCCGTGCTGTACCTGTCCTGGGAGTGTTTGATGGGGACAGTGTAGAGTGAGCTTTACTCTGTATCTAACCCCGTGCTGTACCTGTCCTGGGAGTGTTTGATGGGGACAGTGTAGAGGGAGATTTACTCTGTATCTAACCCCGTGCTGTACCTGTCCTGGGAGTGTTTGATGGGGACAGTGTAGAGGGAGCTTTACTGTGTATCTAACCCCGTGCTGTACCTGTCCTGGGAGTGTTTGATGGGGACAGTGTAGAGGGAGCTTTACTCTGTATCTAACCCCGTGCTGTACCTGCCCGGGGGGTGTTTGATGAGTCTGTGTAGGGGGAGCTTTACTCTGTATCTAAGGCCGTGATGTACCAGTCCTGGGAGTGTTTGATGGGGACAAGGTAGAGGGAGCCTAACTTTGTATCTAACCCCGTGCTGTCCATGTCCTGGGATTGCTTGATGGGGACAGTGTAGAGGGAGGTTTACTCTGTATCTAACCCCGTGCTGTACCTGTCCTGGGAGTGTTTGATGGGGACAGTGTAGAGGGAGCTTTACTCTGTATCTAACCCCGTGCTGTACCTGTCCTGGGAGTGTTTGATGGGGATGGTGTAGAGGAAGATTTACTCTGTATCTAACCACGTGCTGTACCTGTCCTGGGAGTGTTTGATGCGGGCAGTGTAGAGGGAGTTTTATTCTATATCTAACCCATGCTGTACCTGTCCTTTGACTGTTTGATGGGGACAGTATAGAGGGAGCTTTACTGTGTATCTAACCCCGTTCTGTAGCTGTCCTGGGAGTGTTTGATGGGGACAGTGTAGAGGCAGATTTACTCTGTATACAACCACATGCTGTATCTGTCCTGGGAGTGTTTGATGGGGACAGTGTAGAGGGAACTTTACTCTGTATCTAACCCCGTGCTGTACCTGTCCTGGGAGTGTTTGATGGGGACAGTGTAGAGGAAGTTTTACTCTGTATCTAACCCCGTGCTGTACCTGTCCTGGGAGTGTTTGATGGGGACGCTGTAGAGGGAGCTTTACTCTGTATCTAAACCTGTGCTGTACCTGTCCTGGGAGTGTTTGATGCGGACAGTGTAGAGGGAGATTTACTCTGTATCCAACCCCGTGCTGTAGCTGTCCTGGGAGTGTTTGATGGGGACAGTGTAGAGGGAGCTTTGCTCTGTATCTAACCGCGTGCTGTACCTGCCCTGGGAGTGTTTGATGGGGAGTGTAGAGGGAGAATTACTCTGTATCTAACCCTGTGCTGTACCTGCCCTGGGAGTGTTTGATGGGGACGGTGTAGAGGCAGATTTACTCTGTATCTAACCACGTGTTGTACCTGTCCTGGGAGTGTTTGATGGGGACGGTGTAGATGGAGATTTACTCTGTATCTAACCCCGTGCTGTATCTGTCCTGCGAGTGTTTGATGGTGACAGTGTAGAGAGACCTCACTCTTTATCAAAACCTGTGCTCTAACTGTTCTGGGTGTGTTTGATGGGGACCGTGTAGAAGGAGCTTTACGCTGTATCAATCCCCGTGCTGTACCTGTCCTGGGAGATTTTGATGGTGACAGTGTAGCGGGAGATTTACACTTTATCTACCCCGGTGCTGTAACTGTCCTGGGAGTGTTTGACGGGGACGGTGTTGAGGGAGCTTTACTCTGTACCTATCCCCATGCTGTACCTGTCCTGGGAGTGTTTGTTGGGTCAGTGTAGAGAGATCTTTACTCTGTATCTAACCCCGTGCTGTACCTGTCCTTTAACTGTTTGATGGGGACAGTATAGAGGGAGCTTTGCTGTGTATCTAACCCCGTGCTGTACCTGTCCTGGGAGTGTTTGATGGGGACAGTGTAGAGGGAGATTTACTCTGTATCTAACCCCGTGCTGTACCTGACCTTTGAGTGTTTGATGGGGACAGTGTAGAGGGAGCATTGCTCTGTATCTGACCCCGTGCTGTACCTGTCCTGGGAGTGTTTGTTGGCGACAGTGTAGAGAGAGCTTTACTCTGTATCTAACCCCGTGCTGTACCTGTCCTGGGAGTGTTTGATGGAGACGGTGTAGAGGCAGATTTACTCTGTATACAACCACATGCTGTACCTGTCCTGGGAGTGTTTGATGGGGACAGTGTAGAGGCTGATTTACAGTGTATCTAACCACCTGCTGTACCTGTCCTGGGAGTGTTTGATGGGGACAGTGTAGAGGGAGATTTACTCTGTATATAACCCCGTGCTGTACCTGTCCTGGGAGTGTTTGATGGGGACAGTGTAGAGGGAGCTTTACTCTGTATCTAACCCCGTGCTGTACCTGTCCTGGGAGTGTTTGATGGGGACAGTGTAGAGGGAGATTTACTCTGTATCTAACCCCGTGCTGTACCTGTCCTGGGAGTGTTTGATGGGGACAGTGTAGAGGCTGATTTACAGTGTATCTAACCACCTGCTGTACCTGTCCTGGGAGTGTTTGATGGGAACAGTGTAGAGGGATCTTCACTCTGTATGTAACCCCGTGCTGTACCTGTCCTGGGAGCATTTGATTGGGTCAGTGTAGACAGAGCTTTGCTCTGTTTCTAACCCCGTGCTGTACCTGTCCTGGGAGTGAATGATTGGGAATGTGTAGAGGGACCTTTACTCTGTATCTAACCCCGTGCTGTACCTGACCTTTGAGTGTTTGATGGGGACAGTGTAGAGGGAGCATTGCTCTGTATCTAATCCCGTGCTGTACCTGTCCTGGGAGTGTTTGATGGGGACAGTGTAGAGGGAGCTTTACTCTGTATCTAACCCCGTGCTGTCCCTGTCCTGGGCGTGTTTGATAGTGACAGTTTAGAGGGACCTCACTCTGTATCCAAACATTGCTGTACCTGTCCTGGGAGTGTTTGATGGGGACAATGTAGAGGGAGATTTACACAATATCTAACTCCATGCTGTACCTGTCCTGGGAGTGTTTGATGGGGACAGTGTAGATGGTGCTTTACTCTGTATCTAACCCCGTGCTGTACCTGTCCTGGGAGTGTTTGATGTGGACAGTGTAGAGGGAGCTTTACTCTGTATGTAACCCCGTGCTGTACCTGTCCTGGGAGTGTTTGATGGGGACAGTGTAGAGGGAGATTTACTCTGTATGTAAACCCGTGCTGTACCTGTCCTGGGAGTGTTTGATTGGGAATGTGTAGAGGGAGCTTTCCTCTGTATCTAACCCCGTGCTGTACCTGTCCTGGGAGTGTTTGATGGAGACGGTGGAGAGGAAGATTTACTCTGTATCTAACCCCGTGTTGTACCTGCCCTGGGAGTGTTTGATGGGGACGGTGGAGAGGAAGATTTACTCTGTATCTAACCACGTGCTGTACCTGTCCTGGGAGTGTTTGATGCCGGCAGTGTAGAGGGAGTTTTATTCTATATCTAACCCATGCTGTACCTGTCCGGGAGTGTATGATGGGGACACTGCAGGGGGAGCTTTACTGTTTATGTATCCCAGTGCTGTAACTGTCCTTTGACTGTTTGATGGGGACAGTATAGAGGGAGCTGTACTGTGTATCTAACCCCGTGCTGTACCTGCCCTGGGAGTGTTTGATGTGGACGGTGTAGAGGCAGATTTACTCTGTATACAGCCACATGCTCTATCTGTCCTGGGAGTGTTTGATGGGGACAGTGTAGAGGGAGCTTTACTCTGTATCTAACCCCGTGCTGTACCTGTCCTGGGAGTGTTTGATGCGGACAGTGTAGAGGGAGATTTACTCTGTATCTAACCCCGTGCTGTACCTGTCCTGGGAGTGTTTGATGGGGACAGTGTAGAGGGAGCTTTACTCTGTATCTAACCCCGTGCTGTACCTGTCCTGGGAGTGTTTGATGGGGACGGTTGTAGAGGGAGTTTTACTCTGTATCTAACCCTGTGCTGTCCATGTCCTGGGAGTGATTGATGGAGACTGTTTAGAGAGAGCTTTACTCTGTATCTAACCCCGTTCTGTACCTGTCCTGGGAGTGTTTCATCAGGTCAGTAAATAGGGAGCTTTACTGTGTATCTAACCCCGTGCTGTACCAGCCCTGGGACTGTTTGATGGGCACGGTGTAGAGGCTGATTTACTCTGTATCTAACCACCTGCTGTACCTGTCCTGGGAGTGTTTGATGGGGAGTGTAGAGGGAGAATTACTCTGTATCTAACCCCGTGCTGTATCTGTCCTGGGAGTGTTTGATGGGTACGGTGTAGAGGGAGATTTACTCTGTATCTAACCCTGTGCTGTACCTGTCCTGGGAGTGATTGATGGGGACGGTGTAGAGGCTGCTTTACTCTCTATTTAACCCTGTGCTGTCTATGTCCTGGGAGTGATTGATGGGGCGGTGTACAGGGAGCTTTACTCTGTATCTAACCCCGTGCTGTACCTGTCCTGGGAGTGATTGATGGGGCGGTGTACAGGGAGCTTTACTCTGTATCTAACCCCGTGCTGTACCTGTCCTGGGAGTGTTTGATGGGGACAGTGTAGAGGGAGGTTTACTCTGTATCTAACTCCGTGCAGTACCTATCCTGGGAGTGTTTGATGGAGACTGTTTAGCGAGAGCTTTACTCTGTATCTAACTCTGTGTTGTACCTGTCCTGGGAGTGTTTGATGGGGACAGTTTAGAGGGACCTCACTCTGTATTCAAACCTTGCTGTACCTGTCCTGGGAGTGTTTGAAGGCGACAATGTAGAGGGAGCTTTACTCTGTATCTAACCCCGTGCTGTACCTGTCCTGGGTGTGTTAGATGGGGACTGTGCAGAGGGAGATTTACTCTGTATCTACCCTGTGCTGTACCTCTCCTGGGAGTGTTTGATGGGGACGGTGTAGAGGGATCTTTACTCTGTGTCTAACCCTGTGATGTACCTGTCCTGGGAGTGTTTGATTGGGACAGCGTAGAGCGAGCTTTACTCTGTATCTAACCCCGTTTTGTACCTGTCCTTTGAGTGTTTGATGGGGACAGTATAGAGCGAGCTTTACTCTGTATCTAACCCTGTGCTGTACCTGTCCTGGGAGTGTTTGATGGGGACAGTGTAGAGCGAGCTTTACTCTGTATCTAACCCCATGCTGTACCTATCCTGGGAATGTTTCATCGGGATTGTATAGAGGAAGCTTTACTCTGTATGTAACCCCGCGCTGTACCTGTCCTGGGAGTGTTTGATGGGGACAGTGTAGAGGGAGATTTACTCTGTATCTAACCTCGTGCTGTACCTGTCCTGGGAGTGTTTGATGGGGACAGTGTAGAGGGAGCTTTACTCTGTATCTAACACCGTGCTGTACCTGTCCTGGGAGTGTTTGATGGGGACTGTTTAGTGGGAGCGTTACTCTGTATCTAACTCCGTGTTGTACCTGTCCTGCGAGTGTTTGATGGGGACAGTGCAGTGGGAACTTTACTCTTCATGTAACCCCGTGCTGTATCTGTCCTGGGAGTGTTTGATGGGGACAGTGTACAGGGAGCTTAACTCTGTATCTAACCGCATGCTGTACCTGTCCTGGGAGTGTTTGATGGGGACAGTGTAGAGGGAGCTTTACTCTGTATCTAACCCCGTGCTGTACCTGTCCTGGGAGTGTTTGATGGGGACAGTGTAGAGGGAGCTTTACTCTGTATCTAACCCCGTGCTGTACCTGTCCTGGGAGTGTTTGATGGGGACAGTGTAGAGGGAGCTTTACTCTGTATCTAACCCCGTGCTGTCCCTGTCCTGGGACTGTTTGATGGTGACAGTTTAGAGGGACCTCACTCTGTCTCCAAACCTTGCTGTACCTGTCCTGGGAGTGTTTGATGGGGACAGTGTAGAGGGAGCATTACTCTGTATCTAACCCTGTGCTGTACATGTCCTGGGAGTGTTTGATTGTGACAGTGTAGAGGGAGATTTACTCTGTATCTAACCCTGTGCTGTACCTGTCCTGGGAGTGTTTGATTGTGACAGTGTAGAGGGAGTTTTACTCTGTATCTAACCCTGTGCTGTACCTGTCCTGGGAGTGTTTGATGGGGATGGTGTAGAGGGAGCTTTACTCTGTATCTAACCCTGTGCTGTACCTGTCCTGGGAGTGTTTGATGGGGATGGTGTAGAGGGAGCTTTACTCTGTATCTAACTCCGTGTTGTCCCTGTCCTGGGAGTGTTTGATGGGGACAGTGCAGTGGGACCTTTACTTTTTATGTAACCCCGTGCTGTACCTGTCCTGGGAGTGTTTGATGGGAAGGATGTAGAGGGCACTTTACTCTGTATCTAACCCCGTGCTGTACCTGTCCTGGGAGTGTTTGATGGGAAGGATGTAGAGGGCACTTTACTCTGTATCTAACCCCGTGCTGTACCTGTCCTGGGAGTGTTTGATGGGGACAGTGTAGAGGGAGCTTTACTCTGTTTCTAACCCCGTGCTGTACCTGTCCTGGGAGTGTTTGATGGGGACAGTGTAGAGGGCACTTTACTCTGTATCTAACCCCGTGCTGTACCTGTCCTGGGAGTGTTTGATGGGGACAGTGTAGAGGGAGCTTTACTCTGTATCTAACCCCGTGCTGTACCTGTCCTGGGAGTGTTTGATGGGGACAGTGTAGAGGGCACTTTACTCTGTATCTAACCCCGTGCTGTACCTGTCCTGGGAGTGTTTGATGGGGACAGTGTAGAGGGCACTTTACTCTGTATCTAACCCCGTGCTGTACCTGTCCTGGGAGTGTTTGATGGGGACAGTGTAGAGGGAGCTTTGCTCCATATCTAACCCTGTGCTGTACCTGTCCTGGGAGTGTTTGATTGGGACAGCGTAGAGCGAGCTTTACTCTGTATCTAACCCCGTTTTGTACCTGTCCTTTGAGTGTTTGATGGGGACAGTGTAGATGGAGCTTTTCTCTGTCTCTAACCCTGTGCTGTCCATGTCCTGGGAGTGATTGATGGAGACTGTTTAGTGGGAGCGTTACTCTGTATCTAACTCCGTGTTGTACCTGTCCTGCGAGTGTTTGATGGGGACAGTGCAGTGGGAACTTTACTCTTTATGTAACCCCGTGCTGTACCTGTCCTTTGAGTGTTTGATGGGGACAGCGTACAGGGAGCTTAACTCTGTATCTAACCGCATGCTGTACCTATCCTGGGAGTGTTTCATGGGGATTGTATAGAGGAAGCTTTACTCTGTATGTAACCCCGTGCTGTTGCTGTCCTGGGAATTTTTGATGGGGACAGTGTAGAGGGAGCTTTACTCTGTATCTAAGCCCGTGCTGTACCTGTCCTGGGAGTGTTTGATGGGGACGGTGTAGAGGGAGATTTACTCTGTAACTAACCCCGTGATGTACCTGTCCTGGGAGTGTTTGATGGCGCGGCGTAGATGGAGTTTTACTCTGCACCTAACACTGTGCTGTCCCTGTCCTGGGAGTGATTGATGGGGACAGTGTAGATGCAGCTTTACTCTCTGTCTAACCGCGTGCTGTATTTGTCCTGGGAGTGTTTGATGGAGGCAGTTTAGAGGGAGCTTTACTCTGTATCTAACCCCGTGCTGCATTTGTCCTCGGAGTGTTTGATGGGGACAGTGTAGAGGGTGCTTTACTCTGTATCGAACCCCTTGCTGTACCTATCCTGGGAGTGTTTCATCGGGATTGTATAGAGGAAGCTTTACTCTGTATGTAACCCCGCGCTGTACCTGTCCTGGGAGTGTTTGATGGGGACGGTGTAGAAGGAGATTTACTCTGTATCTATCCCCGTGATGTACCTGTCCTGGGAGCGTTTGATGGGGACGGTGTAGAGGGAGATTTACTCTGTATCTAACCCCGTGCTGTACCTGTCCTGGGAGTGTTTGATGGGGACAGTGTAGAGGGAGCTTTACTCTGTATCTAACCCCGTGCTGTACCTGTCCTGGGAGTGTTTGATGGGGACAGTGTAGAGGGAGCTTTACTCTGTATCTAACCCCGTGCTGTACCTGTCCTGGGAGTGATTGATGGGGACAGTTTAGAGGGAGCTTTACTCTATATCTAACTCTGTGCAGTACCTATCCTGGGAGTGTTTGATGGAGACTGTTTAGCGAGAGCTTTACTCTGTATCTAACTCTGTGCTGTACCTGTCCTGGGAGTGTTTGATGGGGACAGTGCAGTAGGAACTTTACTTTTTATGTAACCCCGTGCTGTCCCTGTCCTGCGAGTGTTTGATGGTGACAGTTTAGAGGGACCTCACTCTGTATCCAAACCTTGCTGTACCTGTCCTGGGATTGTTTGAAGGCGAAAATGTAGAGGGAGCTTTACTCTGTACCTAACCCCGTGCTGTAGCTGTCCTGGGAGTGTTTGATGGGGACAGTGTAGAGGGAGATTTACGCTGTATCTAACCCCGTGCTGTACCTGTCCTGGGAGTGTTTGATGGGGACAGTGCAGAGTGAGCTTTAATCTGTCTCTAACCCGTGCTGTACCTGTCCTGGGAGTGTTTGATGGGGACAGTGTAGAGGGAGCTTTAATCTGTCTCTAACCCGTGCTGTACCTGTCCTGGGAGTGTTTGATGGGGACAGTGTAGAGGGAGCTTTACTCTGTATCTAACCCCGTGCTGTACCTGTCCTGGGAGTGTTTGATGGGGACGGTGTAGAGGGAGATTTACTCTGTATCTAACCCCGTGCTGTACCTGTCCTGGGAGTGTTTGATGGAGACGGTGTAGAGGGAGCTGTACTCTGTATCTAACCACATGCTGTATCTCTCCCGGGAGTGTTTGATGGGTATGGTGTAGAGGCAGATTTATTCTGTATCTAACCCTTTGCAGTACCTGTCATGGGAGTGTTTGATGGGGACAGTGTAGAGGGAGCTTTAGTCTGCATGTAACCCCTTGTTGTACCTGTCCTGGAAGTGTTTAATGGGGACAGTGTAGAGGGAGCTTTACTTTCTATCTAACCCCGTGCTGTACCTGTCCTGGGCGTGTTTGATGGGGACAGTGTAGATGGTGCTTTACTCTGTATCTAACCCCGTGCTGTACCTGTCCTGGGAGTGTTTGATGTGGACAGTGTAGAGGGAGCTTTACTCTGTATGTAACCCGTGCTGTACCTGTCCTGGGAGTGTTTGATGGGGACAGTGTAGAGGGAGATTTACTCTGTATGTAAACCCGTGCTGTACCTGTCCTGGGAGTGTTTGATTGGGTCAGTGTAGACGGAGCTTTGCTCTGTTTCTAACCGTGTGCTGTACCTGTCCTGGGAGTGAATGATTGGGAATGTGTAGAGGGAGCTTTCCTCTGTATCTAACCCCGTGCTGTACCTGTCCTGGGAGTGTTTGATGGAGACGGTGGAGAGGAAGATTTACTCTATATCTAACCCCGTGTTGTACCTGCCCTGGGAGTGTTTGATGGGGACGGTGGAGAGGAAGATTTACTCTGTATCTAACCACGTGCTGTACCTGTCCTGGGAGTGTTTGATGCCGGCAGTGTAGAGGGAGTTTTATTCTATATCTAACCCATGCTGTACCTGTCCGGGAGTGTATGATGGGGACACTGCAGGGGGAGCTTTACTGTTTATGTATCCCAGTGCTGTAACTGTCCTTTGACTGTTTGATGGGGACAGTATAGAGGGAGCTGTACTGTGTATCTAACCCCGTGCTGTACCTGCCCTGGGAGTGTTTGATGTGGACGGTGTAGAGGCAGATTTACTCTGTATACAGCCACATGCTCTATCTGTCCTGGGAGTGTTTGATGGGGACAGTGTAGAGGGAGCTTTACTCTGTATCTAACCCCGTGCTGTACCTGTCCTGGGAGTGTTTGATGGGGACAGTGTAGAGGGAGATTTACTCTGTATCTAACCCCGTGCTGTACCTGTCCTGGGAGTGTTTGATGGGGACGGTGTAGAGGGAGTTTTACTCTGTATCTAACCCTGTGCTGTCCATGTCCTGGGAGTGATTGATGGAGACTGTTTAGAGAGAGCTTTACTCTGTATCTAACCCCGTTCTGTACCTGTCCTGGGAGTGTTTCATCAGGTCAGTAAATAGGGAGCTTTACTGTGTATCTAACCCCGTGCTGTACCAGCCCTGGGACTGTTTGATGGGCACGGTGTAGAGGCTGATTTACTCTGTATCTAACCACCTGCTGTACCTGTCCTGGGAGTGTTTGATGGGGAGTGTAGAGGGAGAATTACTCTGTATCTAACCCCGTGCTGTATCTGTCCTGGGAGTGTTTGATGGGTACGGTGTAGAGGGAGATTTACTCTGTATCTAACCCTGTGCTGTACCTGTCCTGGGAATGTTTGATGGGGACAGTGTAGAGGAAGCTTTACTCTGTATCTAACCCTGTGCTGTACCTGTCCTGGGAGTGTTTGGTGGGGACATTGCAGAGGGAGCTTTACTCCGTATCTAACCCTGTGCTGTACCTGTCCTGGGAGTGATTGATGGGGACGGTGTAGAGGCTGCTTTACTCTCTATTTAACCCTGTGCTGTCTATGTCCTGGGAGTGATTGATGGGGCGGTGTACAGGGAGCTTTACTCTGTATCTAACCCCGTGCTGTACCTGTCCTGGGAGTGTTTGATGGGGACAGTGTAGAGGGAGCTTTACTCTGTATCTAACCCCGTGCTGTCCCTGTCCTGGGACTGTTTGATGGTGACAGTTTAGAGGGACCTCACTCTGTCTCCAAACCTTGCTGTACCTGTCCTGGGAGTGTTTGATGGGGACAGCGCAGAGGGAGCTTTACTCTGTATCTAACCCTGTGCTGTACCTGTCCTGGGAGTGTTTGATGGGGATGGTGTAGAGGGAGCTTTACTCTGTATGTAACCCCGCGCTGTACCTGTCCTGGGAGTGTTTGATGGGGACGGTGTAGAAGGAGATTTACTCTGTATCTAACCCCGTGCTGTACCTGTCCAGGGAGTGTTTGATGGGGACGGTGTAGAAGGAGATTTACTCTGTATCTAACCCCGTGCTGTACCTGTCCAGGGAGTGTTTGATGGGGACGGTGTAGAAGGAGATTTACTCTGTATCTAACCCCGTGCTGTACCTGTCCTGGGAGTGTTTGATGGGGACGGTGTAGAGGGAGCTTTACTCTGTAACTAACCCCGGGCTGTACCTGTCCTGGGAGTGTTTGATGGCGCGGCGTAGATGGAGTTTTACTCTGCAACTAACACTGTGCTGTCCCTGTCCTGGGAGTGATTGATGGGGACAGTGTAGATGCAGCTTTACTCTCTGTCGAACCTCGTGCTGTATTTGTCCTGGGAGTGTTTGATGGAGGCAGTTTAGAGGGAGCTTTACTATGTATCTAACCCCGTGCTGCATTTGTCCTCGGAGTGTTTGATGGGGACAGTGTAGAGGGTGCTTTACTCTGTATCTAACCCCATGCTGTACCTATCCTGGGAATGTTTCATCGGGATTGTATAGAGGAAGCTTTACTCTGTATGTAACCCCGCGCTGTACTTGTCCTGGGAGTGTTTGATGGGGACGGTGTAGAAGGAGATTTACTCTGTATCTAACCCCGTGCTGTAGCTGTCCTGGGAGTGTTTGATGGGGACAGTGTAGAGCGAGCTTTACTCTGTATCTAACCCCGTGCTGTAGCTGTCCTGGGAGTGTTTGATGGGGACGGTGTAGAGCGAGCTTTACTCTGTATCTAACCCCGTGCTGTAGCTGTCCTGGGAGTGTTTGATGGGGACAGTTTAGAGGGAGCTTTACTCTATATCTAACTCCGTGCAGTACCTATCCTGGGAGTGTTTGATGGAGACTGTTTAGCGGGAGCTTTACTCTGTATCTAACTCCGTGTTGTCCCTGTCCTGGGAGTGTTTGATGGGGACAGTGCAGTGGGACCTTTACTTTTTATGTAACCCCGTGCTGTACCTGTCCTGGGAGTGTTTGATGGGAAGGATGTAGAGGGCACTTTACTCTGTATCTAACCCCGTGCTGTACCTGTCCTGGGAGTGTTTGATGGGAAGGATGTAGAGGGCACTTTACTCTGTATCTAACCCCGTGCTGTACCTGTCCTGGGAGTGTTTGATGGGGACAGTGTAGAGGGAGCTTTACTCTGTATCTAACCCCGTGCTGTACCTGTCCTGGGAGTGTTTGATGGGGACAGTGTAGAGGGAGCTTTACTCTGTATCTAACCCCGTGCTGTACCTGTCCTGGGAGTGTTTGATGGGGACAGTGTAGAGGGCACTTTACTCTGTATCTAACCCCGTGCTGTACCTGTCCTGGGAGTGTTTGATGGGGACAGTGTAGAGGGCACTTTACTCTGTATCTAACCCCGTGCTGTACCTGTCCTGGGAGTGTTTGATGGGGACAGTGTAGAGGGAGCTTTGCTCCATATCTAACCCTGTGCTGTACCTGTCCTGGGAGTGTTTGATTGGGACAGCGTAGAGCGAGCTTTACTCTGTATCTAACCCCGTTTTGTACCTGTCCTTTGAGTGTTTGATGGGGACAGTGTAGATGGAGCTTTTCTCTGTCTCTAACCCTGTGCTGTCCATGTCCTGGGAGTGATTGATGGAGACTGTTTAGTGGGAGCGTTACTCTGTATCTAACTCCGTGTTGTACCTGTCCTGCGAGTGTTTGATGGGGACAGTGCAGTGGGAACTTTACTCTTTATGTAACCCCGTGCTGTACCTGTCCTTTGAGTGTTTGATGGGGACAGCGTACAGGGAGCTTAACTCTGTATCTAACCGCATGCTGTACCTATCCTGGGAGTGTTTCATGGGGATTGTATAGAGGAAGCTTTACTCTGTATGTAACCCCGTGCTGTTGCTGTCCTGGGAATTTTTGATGGGGACAGTGTAGAGGGAGCTTTACTCTGTATCTAAGCCCGTGCTGTACCTGTCCTGGGAGTGTTTGATGGGGACGGTGTAGAGGGAGATTTACTCTGTAACTAACCCCGTGATGTACCTGTCCTGGGAGTGTTTGATGGCGCGGCGTAGATGGAGTTTTACTCTGCACCTAACACTGTGCTGTCCCTGTCCTGGGAGTGATTGATGGGGACAGTGTAGATGCAGCTTTACTCTCTGTCTAACCGCGTGCTGTATTTGTCCTGGGAGTGTTTGATGGAGGCAGTTTAGAGGGAGCTTTACTCTGTATCTAACCCCGTGCTGCATTTGTCCTCGGAGTGTTTGATGGGGACAGTGTAGAGGGTGCTTTACTCTGTATCGAACCCCTTGCTGTACCTATCCTGGGAGTGTTTCATCGGGATTGTATAGAGGAAGCTTTACTCTGTATGTAACCCCGCGCTGTACCTGTCCTGGGAGTGTTTGATGGGGACGGTGTAGAAGGAGATTTACTCTGTATCTATCCCCGTGATGTACCTGTCCTGGGAGCGTTTGATGGGGACGGTGTAGAGGGAGATTTACTCTGTATCTAACCCCGTGCTGTACCTGTCCTGGGAGTGTTTGATGGGGACAGTGTAGAGGGAGCTTTACTCTGTATCTAACCCCGTGCTGTACCTGTCCTGGGAGTGTTTGATGGGGACAGTGTAGAGGGAGCTTTACTCTGTATCTAACCCCGTGCTGTACCTGTCCTGGGAGTGATTGATGGGGACAGTTTAGAGGGAGCTTTACTCTATATCTAACTCTGTGCAGTACCTATCCTGGGAGTGTTTGATGGAGACTGTTTAGCGAGAGCTTTACTCTGTATCTAACTCTGTGCTGTACCTGTCCTGGGAGTGTTTGATGGGGACAGTGCAGTAGGAACTTTACTTTTTATGTAACCCCGTGCTGTCCCTGTCCTGCGAGTGTTTGATGGTGACAGTTTAGAGGGACCTCACTCTGTATCCAAACCTTGCTGTACCTGTCCTGGGATTGTTTGAAGGCGAAAATGTAGAGGGAGCTTTACTCTGTACCTAACCCCGTGCTGTAGCTGTCCTGGGAGTGTTTGATGGGGACAGTGTAGAGGGAGATTTACGCTGTATCTAACCCCGTGCTGTACCTGTCCTGGGAGTGTTTGATGGGGACAGTGAAGAGTGAGCTTTAATCTGTCTCTAACCCGTGCTGTACCTGTCCTGGGAGTGTTTGATGGGGACAGTGTAGAGGGAGCTTTAATCTGTCTCTAACCCGTGCTGTACCTGTCCTGGGAGTGTTTGATGGGGACAGTGTAGAGGGAGCTTTACTCTGTATCTAACCCCGTGCTGTACCTGTCCTGGGAGTGTTTGATGGAGACGGTGTAGAGGGAGCTGTACTCTGTATCTAACCACATGCTGTATCTCTCCCGGGAGTGTTTGATGGGTATGGTGTAGAGGCAGATTTATTCTGTATCTAACCCTTTGCAGTACCTGTCATGGGAGTGTTTGATGGGGACAGTGTAGAGGGAGCTTTAGTCTGCATGTAACCCCTTGTTGTACCTGTCCTGGAAGTGTTTAATGGGGACAGTGTAGAGGGAGCTTTACTTTCTATCTAACCCCGTGCTGTACCTGTCCTGGGAGTGTTTGATGGGGACAGTGTAGAGGGAGCTTTACTCTGTATCTAACCCCGTGCTGTCTCTGTCCTGGGAGTGTTTGATGGGGACGGTGTAGAGAGAGCTTTACTCTGTATCTAACCCCGTGCTGTACCTGTCCTGGGAGTGTTTGATGGGGACAGTGTAGAGGGAGCTTTACTCTGTATCTAACCCCGTGCTGTACCTGTCCTGGGAGTGTTTGATGGGGACAGTGTAGAGGGAGATTTACTCTGTATCTAACCCCGTGCTGTACCTGTCCTGGGAGCGTTTGATGGGGACAGTGTAGAGGGAGATTTACTCTGTATCTAACCCCGTGCTGTACCTGTCCTGGGAGTGTTTGATGGGGACGGTGTAGAGGGAGATTTACTCTGTATCTAACACCTTGATGTACCTGTCCTGGGAGCGTTTGATGGGGACAGTGTAGAGGGAGCTTTACTTTCTATCTAACCCCGTGCTGTACCTGTCCTGGGAGTGTTTGATGGGGACAGTGTAGAGGGAGATTTACTCTGTATCTAACCCCGTGCTGTACCTGTCCTGGGAGAGTTTGATGGGGACAGTGTAGAGGGAGCTTTACTCTGTATCTAACCCCGTGCTGTACCTGTCCTGGGAGTGTTTGATGGGGACAGTGTAGAGGGAGCTTTACTCTGTATCTAACCCCGTGCTGTACCTGTCCTGGGAGCGTTTGATGGGGACAGTGTAGAGGGAGCTTTACTTTCTATCTAACCCCGTGCTGTACCTGTCCTGGGAGTGTTTGATGGGGACAGTGTAGAGGGAGCTTTACTCTGTATCTAACCCCGTGCTGTCCCTGTCCTGCGACTGTTTGATGGTGACAGTTTAGAGGGACCTCACTCTGTATCCAAACCTTGCTGTATCTGTCCTGGGAGTGTTTGATGGGTACGGTGTTGATGGGAGCCTTACTCCATATCTAACCCTGTGCTGTACCTGTCCTGGGAGTGATTGATGGGGACAGTGTAGAGGGTGCTTTACTCTGTATCTATCCGCACGCTGTACCTGTCCTGGGAGTGTTTCATGGGGATTGTATAGAGGAAGCTTTACGCTGTATGTAACCCCGTGCTGTTGCTGTCCTAGGAATTTTTGATGGGGACAGTGTAGAGGGAGCTTTACTCTGTATCTAACCCCGGGCTGTACCTGTCCTGGGAGTGTTTGATGGGGACAGTGTAGAGGGAGATTTACTCTGTATGTAAACCCGTGCTGTACCTGTCCTGGGAGTGTTTGATTGGGTCAGTGTAGACGGAGCTTTGCTCTGTTTCTAACCGTGTGCTGTACCTGTCCTGGGAGTGAATGATTGGGAATGTGTAGAGGGAGCTTTCCTCTGTATCTAACCCCGTGCTGTACCTGTCCTGGGAGTGTTTGATGGAGACGGTGGAGAGGAAGATTTACTCTATATCTAACCCCGTGTTGTACCTGCCCTGGGAGTGTTTGATGGGGACGGTGGAGAGGAAGATTTACTCTGTATCTAACCACGTGCTGTACCTGTCCTGGGAGTGTTTGATGCCGGCAGTGTAGAGGGAGTTTTATTCTATATCTAACCCATGCTGTACCTGTCCGGGAGTGTATGATGGGGACACTGCAGGGGGAGCTTTACTGTTTATGTATCCCAGTGCTGTAACTGTCCTTTGACTGTTTGATGGGGACAGTATAGAGGGAGCTGTACTGTGTATCTAACCCCGTGCTGTACCTGCCCTGGGAGTGTTTGATGTGGACGGTGTAGAGGCAGATTTACTCTGTATACAGCCACATGCTCTATCTGTCCTGGGAGTGTTTGATGGGGACAGTGTAGAGGGAGCTTTACTCTGTATCTAACCCCGTGCTGTACCTGTCCTGGGAGTGTTTGATGGGGACAGTGTAGAGGGAGATTTACTCTGTATCTAACCCCGTGCTGTACCTGTCCTGGGAGTGTTTGATGGGGACGGTGTAGAGGGAGTTTTACTCTGTATCTAACCCTGTGCTGTCCATGTCCTGGGAGTGATTGATGGAGACTGTTTAGAGAGAGCTTTACTCTGTATCTAACCCCGTTCTGTACCTGTCCTGGGAGTGTTTCATCAGGTCAGTAAATAGGGAGCTTTACTGTGTATCTAACCCCGTGCTGTACCAGCCCTGGGACTGTTTGATGGGCACGGTGTAGAGGCTGATTTACTCTGTATCTAACCACCTGCTGTACCTGTCCTGGGAGTGTTTGATGGGGAGTGTAGAGGGAGAATTACTCTGTATCTAACCCCGTGCTGTATCTGTCCTGGGAGTGTTTGATGGGTACGGTGTAGAGGGAGATTTACTCTGTATCTAACCCTGTGCTGTACCTGTCCTGGGAATGTTTGATGGGGACAGTGTAGAGGAAGCTTTACTCTGTATCTAACCCTGTGCTGTACCTGTCCTGGGAGTGTTTGGTGGGGACATTGCAGAGGGAGCTTTACTCCGTATCTAACCCTGTGCTGTACCTGTCCTGGGAGTGATTGATGGGGACGGTGTAGAGGCTGCTTTACTCTCTATTTAACCCTGTGCTGTCTATGTCCTGGGAGTGATTGATGGGGCGGTGTACAGGGAGCTTTACTCTGTATCTAACCCCGTGCTGTACCTGTCCTGGGAGTGTTTGATGGGGACAGTGTAGAGGGAGCTTTACTCTGTATCTAACCCCGTGCTGTCCCTGTCCTGGGACTGTTTGATGGTGACAGTTTAGAGGGACCTCACTCTGTCTCCAAACCTTGCTGTACCTGTCCTGGGAGTGTTTGATGGGGACAGCGCAGAGGGAGCTTTACTCTGTATCTAACCCCGTGCTGTACCTGTCCTGGGAGTGTTTGATGGGGATGGTGTAGAGGGAGCTTTACTCTGTATGTAACCCCGCGCTGTACCTGTCCTGGGAGTGTTTGATGGGGACGGTGTAGAAGGAGATTTACTCTGTATCTAACCCCGTGCTGTACCTGTCCAGGGAGTGTTTGATGGGGACGGTGTAGAAGGAGATTTACTCTGTATCTAACCCCGTGCTGTACCTGTCCAGGGAGTGTTTGATGGGGACGGTGTAGAAGGAGATTTACTCTGTATCTAACCCCGTGCTGTACCTGTCCTGGGAGTGTTTGATGGGGACGGTGTAGAGGGAGCTTTACTCTGTAACTAACCCCGTGATGTACCTGTCCTGGGAGTGTTTGATGGCGCGGCGTAGATGGAGTTTTACTCTGCAACTAACACTGTGCTGTCCCTGTCCTGGGAGTGATTGATGGGGACAGTGTAGATGCAGCTTTACTCTCTGTCGAACCTCGTGCTGTATTTGTCCTGGGAGTGTTTGATGGAGGCAGTTTAGAGGGAGCTTTACTATGTATCTAACCCCGTGCTGCATTTGTCCTCGGAGTGTTTGATGGGGACAGTGTAGAGGGTGCTTTACTCTGTATCTAACCCCATGCTGTACCTATCCTGGGAATGTTTCATCGGGATTGTATAGAGAAGCTTTACTCTGTATGTAACCCCGCGCTGTACTTGTCCTGGGAGTGTTTGATGGGGACGGTGTAGAAGGAGATTTACTCTGTATCTAACCCCGTGCTGTAGCTGTCCTGGGAGTGTTTGATGGGGACAGTGTAGAGCGAGCTTTACTCTGTATCTAACCCCGTGCTGTAGCTGTCCTGGGAGTGTTTGATGGGGACGGTGTAGAGCGAGCTTTACTCTGTATCTAACCCCGTGCTGTAGCTGTCCTGGGAGTGTTTGATGGGGACAGTTTAGAGGGAGCTTTACTCTATATCTAACTCCGTGCAGTACCTATCCTGGGAGTGTTTGATGGAGACTGTTTAGCGGGAGCTTTACTCTGTATCTAACTCCGTGTTGTCCCTGTCCTGGGAGTGTTTGATGGGGACAGTGCAGTGGGACCTTTACTTTTTATGTAACCCCGTGCTGTACCTGTCCTGGGAGTGTTTGATGGGAAGGGTGTAGAGGGCACTTTACTCTGTATCTAACCCCGTGCTGTACCTGTCCTGGGAGTGTTTGATGGGAAGGATGTAGAGGGCACTTTACTCTGTATCTAACCCCGTGCTGTACCTGTCCTGGGAGTGTTTGATGGGGACAGTGTAGAGGGAGCTTTACTCTGTATCTAACCCCGTGCTGTACCTGTCCTGGGAGTGTTTGATGGGGACAGTGTAGAGGGCACTTTACTCTGTATCTAACCCCGTGCTGTACCTGTCCTGGGAGTGTTTGATGGGGACAGTGTAGAGGGCACTTTACTCTGTATCTAACCCCGTGCTGTACCTGTCCTGGGAGTGTTTGATGGGGACAGTGTAGAGGGAGCTTTGCTCCATATCTAACCCTGTGCTGTACCTGTCCTGGGAGTGTTTGATTGGGACAGCGTAGAGCGAGCTTTACTCTGTATCTAACCCCGTTTTGTACCTGTCCTTTGAGTGTTTGATGGGGACAGTGTAGATGGAGCTTTTCTCTGTCTCTAACCCTGTGCTGTCCATGTCCTGGGAGTGATTGATGGAGACTGTTTAGTGGGAGCGTTACTCTGTATCTAACTCCGTGTTGTACCTGTCCTGCGAGTGTTTGATGGGGACAGTGCAGTGGGAACTTTACTCTTTATGTAACCCCGTGCTGTACCTGTCCTTTGAGTGTTTGATGGGGACAGCGTACAGGGAGCTTAACTCTGTATCTAACCGCATGCTGTACCTATCCTGGGAGTGTTTCATGGGGATTGTATAGAGGAAGCTTTACTCTGTATGTAACCCCGTGCTGTTGCTGTCCTGGGAATTTTTGATGGGGACAGTGTAGAGGGAGCTTTACTCTGTATCTAAGCCCGTGCTGTACCTGTCCTGGGAGTGTTTGATGGGGACGGTGTAGAGGGAGATTTACTCTGTAACTAACCCCGTGATGTACCTGTCCTGGGAGTGTTTGATGGCGCGGCGTAGATGGAGTTTTACTCTGCACCTAACACTGTGCTGTCCCTGTCCTGGGAGTGATTGATGGGGACAGTGTAGATGCAGCTTTACTCTCTGTCTAACCGCGTGCTGTATTTGTCCTGGGAGTGTTTGATGGAGGCAGTTTAGAGGGAGCTTTACTCTGTATCTAACCCCGTGCTGCATTTGTCCTCGGAGTGTTTGATGGGGACAGTGTAGAGGGTGCTTTACTCTGTATCGAACCCCTTGCTGTACCTATCCTGGGAGTGTTTCATCGGGATTGTATAGAGGAAGCTTTACTCTGTATGTAACCCCGCGCTGTACCTGTCCTGGGAGTGTTTGATGGGGACGGTGTAGAAGGAGATTTACTCTGTATCTATCCCCGTGATGTACCTGTCCTGGGAGCGTTTGATGGGGACGGTGTAGAGGGAGATTTACTCTGTATCTAACCCGTGCTGTACCTGTCCTGGGAGTGTTTGATGGGGACAGTGTAGAGGGAGCTTTACTCTGTATCTAACCCCGTGCTGTACCTGTCCTGGGAGTGTTTGATGGGGACAGTGTAGAGGGAGCTTTACTCTGTATCTAACCCCGTGCTGTACCTGTCCTGGGAGTGATTGATGGGGACAGTTTAGAGGGAGCTTTACTCTATATCTAACTCTGTGCAGTACCTATCCTGGGAGTGTTTGATGGAGACTGTTTAGCGAGAGCTTTACTCTGTATCTAACTCTGTGCTGTACCTGTCCTGGGAGTGTTTGATGGGGACAGTGCAGTAGGAACTTTACTTTTTATGTAACCCCGTGCTGTCCCTGTCCTGCGAGTGTTTGATGGTGACAGTTTAGAGGGACCTCACTCTGTATCCAAACCTTGCTGTACCTGTCCTGGGATTGTTTGAAGGCGAAAATGTAGAGGGAGCTTTACTCTGTACCTAACCCCGTGCTGTAGCTGTCCTGGGAGTGTTTGATGGGGACAGTGTAGAGGGAGATTTACGCTGTATCTAACCCCGTGCTGTACCTGTCCTGGGAGTGTTTGATGGGGACAGTGCAGAGTGAGCTTTAATCTGTCTCTAACCCGTGCTGTACCTGTCCTGGGAGTGTTTGATGGGGACAGTGTAGAGGGAGCTTTAATCTGTCTCTAACCCGTGCTGTACCTGTCCTGGGAGTGTTTGATGGGGACAGTGTAGAGGGAGCTTTACTCTGTATCTAACCCCGTGCTGTACCTGTCCTGGGAGTGTTTGATGGGGACGGTGTAGAGGGAGATTTACTCTGTATCTAACCCCGTGCTGTACCTGTCCTGGGAGTGTTTGATGGAGACGGTGTAGAGGGAGCTGTACTCTGTATCTAACCACATGCTGTATCTCTCCCGGGAGTGTTTGATGGGTATGGTGTAGAGGCAGATTTATTCTGTATCTAACCCTTTGCAGTACCTGTCATGGGAGTGTTTGATGGGGACAGTGTAGAGGGAGCTTTAGTCTGCATGTAACCCCTTGTTGTACCTGTCCTGGAAGTGTTTAATGGGGACAGTGTAGAGGGAGCTTTACTTTCTATCTAACCCCGTGCTGTACCTGTCCTGGGAGTGTTTGATGGGGACAGTGTAGAGGGAGCTTTACTCTGTATCTAACCCCGTGCTGTCTCTGTCCTGGGAGTGTTTGATGGGGACGGTGTAGAGAGAGCTTTACTCTGTATCTAACCCCGTGCTGTACCTGTCCTGGGAGTGTTTGATGGGGACAGTGTAGAGGGAGCTTTACTCTGTATCTAACCCCGTGCTGTACCTGTCCTGGGAGTGTTTGATGGGGACAGTGTAGAGGGAGATTTACTCTGTATCTAACCCCGTGCTGTACCTGTCCTGGGAGCGTTTGATGGGGACAGTGTAGAGGGAGATTTACTCTGTATCTAACCCCGTGCTGTACCTGTCCTGGGAGTGTTTGATGGGGACGGTGTAGAGGGAGATTTACTCTGTATCTAACACCTTGATGTACCTGTCCTGGGAGCGTTTGATGGGGACAGTGTAGAGGGAGCTTTACTTTCTATCTAACCCCGTGCTGTACCTGTCCTGGGAGTGTTTGATGGGGACAGTGTAGAGGGAGATTTACTCTGTATCTAACCCCGTGCTGTACCTGTCCTGGGCGTGTTTGATGGGGACAGTGTAGAGGGAGCTTTACTTTCTATCTAACCCCGTGCTGTACCTGTCCTGGGAGTGTTTGATGGGGACAGTGTAGAGGGAGCTTTACTCTGTATCTAACCCCGTGCTGTACCTGTCCTGGGAGCGTTTGATGGGGACAGTGTAGAGGGAGCTTTACTTTCTATCTAACCCCGTGCTGTACCTGTCCTGGGAGTGTTTGATGGGGACAGTGTAGAGGGAGATTTACTCTGTATCTAATCCCGTGCTGTACCTGTCCTGGGAGTGTTTGATGGGGACAGTGTAGAGGGAGCTTTACTCTGTATCTAACCCCGTGCTGTCCCTGTCCTGCGACTGTTTGATGGTGACAGTTTAGAGGGACCTCACTCTGTATCCAAACCTTGCTGTATCTGTCCTGGGAGTGTTTGATGGGTACGGTGTTGATGGGAGCCTTACTCCATATCTAACCCTGTGCTGTACCTGTCCTGGGAGTGATTGATGGGGACAGTGTAGAGGGTGCTTTACTCTGTATCTATCCGCACGCTGTACCTGTCCTGGGAGTGTTTCATGGGGATTGTATAGAGGAAGCTTTACGCTGTATGTAACCCCGTGCTGTTGCTGTCCTAGGAATTTTTGATGGGGACAGTGTAGAGGGAGCTTTACTCTGTATCTAACCCCGGGCTGTACCTGTCCTGGGAGTGTTTGATGGGGACAGTGTAGAGGAAGATTTACTCTGTAACTAACCCCGGGCTGTACCTGTCCTGGGAGTGTTTGATGGGGACAGTGTAGAGGAAGATTTACTCTGTAACTAACCCCGGGCTGTACCTGTCCTGGGAGTGTTTGATGGGGACAGTGTAGAGGGAAACAAAAACAGAATTACCTGGAAAAACTCAGCAGGTCTGGCAGCATCGGCGGAGAAGAAAAGAGTTGACGTTTCGAGTCCTCATGACCCTTCGACAGAACTTGCGTTCGAGTCCAAGAAAGAGTTGAAATATAAACTGGTTTAAGGTGTGTGTGTGGGGGGCGGAGAGATAGAGAGACAAAGAGGTGGAGGGGGGTGCGGGGGTGTGGTTGTAGGGACAAACAAGCAGTGATAGAAGCAGATCATCAAAAGATGTCAACAACAATAGTACAATAGAACACATAGGTGTTAAAATTAAAGTTGGTGATATTATCTAAACGAATGTGCTAATTAAGAATGGATGGTAGGGCACTCAAGGTATAGCTCTAGTGGGGTTTTTTTTTTATTTATATAATGGAAATAGGTGGGAAAAGGAAAATCTTTATAATTTATTGGAAAAAAAAGGGAAGGGGGAAACAGAAAGGGGGTGGGGATGGGGGAGGGAGCTTACGACCTAAAGTTGTTGAATTCAATATTCAGTCCGGAAGGCTGTAAAGTCCCTAGTCGGAAGATGAGGTGTTGTTCCTCCAGTTTGCGTTGGGCTTCACTGGAACAATGCAGCAAGCCAAGGACAGACATGTGGGCAAGAGAGCAGGGTGGAGTGTTGAAATGGCAAGCGACAGGGAGGTTTGGGTCATTCTTGCGGACAGACCGCAGGTGTTCTGCAAAGCGGTCGCCCAGTTTACGTTTGGTCTCTCCAATGTAGAGGAGACCACATTGGGAGCAACGAATGCAGTAGACTAAGTTGGGGGAAATGCAAGTGAAATGCTGCTTCACTTGAAAGGAGTGTTTGGGTCCTTGGACGGTGAGGAGAGAGGAAGTGAAGGGGCAGGTGTTGCATCTTTTGCGTGGGCATGGGGTGGTGCCATAGGAGGGGGTTGAGGAGTAGGGGGTGATGGAGGAGTGGACCAGGGTGTCACGGAGGGAGCGATCCCTACGGAATGCCGATAAGGGGGGTGAAGGGAAGATGTGTTTGGTGGTGGCATCATGCTGGAGTTGGCGGAAATGGCGGAGGATGATCCTTTGAATGCGGAGGCTGGTGGGGTGATAAGTGAGGACAAGGGGGACCCTATCATGTTTCTGGGAGGGAGGAGAAGGCGTGAGGGCGGATGCGCGGGAGATGGGCCGGACACGGTTGAGGGCCCTGTCAACGACCGTGGGTGGAAAACCTCGGTTAAGGAAGAAGGAGGACATGTCGGAGGAACTGTTTTTGAATGTAGCATCATCGGAACAGATGCGACGGAGGCGAAGGAACTGAGAGAATGGGATGGAGTCCTTACAGGAAGCGGGGTGTGAGGAGCTGTAGTCGAGATAGCTGTGGGAGTCGGTGGGTTTGTAATGGATATTGGTGGACAGTCTATCACCAGAGATTGAGACAGAGAGGTCAAGGAAGGGAAGGGAAGTGTCAGAGATGGACCACGTGAAAATGATGGAGGGGTGGAGATTGGAAGCAAAATTAATAAATTTTTCCAAGTCCTGACGAGAGCATGAAGCGGCACCGAAGTAATCATCGATGTACCGGAGAAAGAGTTGTGGAAGGGGGCCGGAGTAGGACTGTAACAAGGAATGTTCCACATACCCCATAAAGAGACAGGCATAGCTGGGGCCCATGCAGGTACCCATAGCCACACCTTTTATTTGGAGGAAGTGAGAGGAGTTGAAGGAGAAGTTGTTCAGTGTGAGAACAAGTTCAGCCAGACGGAGGAGAGTAGTGGTGGATGGGGATTGTTCGGGCCTCTGTTCGAGGAAGAAGCTAAGGGCCCTCAGACCATCCTGGTGGGGGATGGAGGTGTAGAGGGATTGGACGTCCATGGTGAAGAGGAAGCGGTTGGGGCCAGGGAACTGGAAATTGTTGATGTGACGTAAGGTGTCAGAGGAATCACGGATGTAGGTGGGAAGGGACTGGACAAGGGGAGAGAGAAGGGAGTCAAGATAACGAGAAATGAGTTCTGTGGGGCAGGAACAAGCTGAGACGATCGGTCTACCGGGGCAGTTCTGTTTGTGGATTTTGGGTAGGAGATAGAAGCGGGCCGTCCGAGGTTGGGAGACTATCAGGTTGGAAGCTGTGGGAGGGAGATCCCCAGAGGTGATGAGGTCAGTGACAGTCCTGGAAACAATGGCTTGATGTTCAGTGGTGGGGTCATGGTCCAGGGAGAGGTAGGAGGAAGTGTCTGTGAGTTGACGCTCAGCCTCCGCGAGGTAGAGGTCAGTGCGCCAGACAACAACAGCACCACCCTTGTCAGCGGGTTTGATGACAATGTCAGGGTTGGACCTGAGAGAATGGAGTGCAGTAAGTTCAGAGAGAGAGAGGTTAGAATGGGTGAGAGGAGCAGAGAAATTGAGACGACTAATGTCGCGCCGACAGTTCTCAATGAAAAGATCAAGAGAAGGTAAGAATCCAGAGGGAGGGGTCCAGGTGGAGGGAGAATATTGGAGATGGGTGAAAGGATCCGTTGAACTGGGAGAGGACTCCTGCCCAAAGAAGTGAGCCCGGAGACGAAGACGGCGCCACACCCCCGCCCCCCCCCTCCACCTCTTTGTCTCTCTATCTCTCCGCCCCCCACACACACACCTTAAACCAGTTTATATTTCAACTCTTTCTTGGACTCGAACGCAAGTTCTGTCGAAGGGTCATGAGGACTCGAAACGTCAACTCTTTTCTTCTCCGCCGATGCTGCCAGACCTGCTGAGTTTTTCCAGGTAATTCTGTTTTTGTTTTGGATTTCCAGCATCCGCAGTTTTTTTGTTTTTATCACAGTGTAGAGGGAGCTTTACTCTGTAACTAACCCCGGGCTGTACTGTCCTGGGAGTGTTTGATGGGGCGGCGTAGATGGAGTTTTACTCTGCACCTAACACTGTGCTGTCCCTGTCCTGGGAGTGATTGATGGGGACAGTGTAGATGCAGCTTTACTCTCTGTCGAACCTCGTGTTTGTCCCTACAACCACACCCCCCCCCCCCCCCCCTCCACCACTTTGTCTCTCTATCTCTCCGCCCCCCACACACACACCTTAAACCAGTTTATATTTCAACTCTTTCTTGGACTCGAACGCAAGTTCTGTCGAAGGGTCATGAGGACTCGAAACGTCAACTCTTTTCTTCTCCGCCGATGCTGCCAGACCTGCTGAGTTTTTCCAGGTAATTCTGTTTTTGTTTTGGATTTCCAGCATCCGCAGTTTTTTTGTTTTTATCACAGTGTAGAGGGAGCTTTACTCTGTAACTAACCCCGGGCTGTACTGTCCTGGGAGTGTTTGATGGGGCGGCGTAGATGGAGTTTTACTTTGCACCTAACACTGTGCTGTCCCTGTCCTGGGAGTGATTGATGGGGACAGTGTAGATGCAGCTTTACTCTCTGTCGAACCTCGTGCTGTATTTGTCCTGGGAGTGTTTGATGGAGGCAGTTTAGAGGGAGCTTTACTATGTATCTAACCCCGTGCTGCATTTGTCCTCGGAGTGTTTGATGGGGACAGTGTAGAGGGTGCTTTACTCTGTATCTAACCCCATGCTGTACCTATCCTGGGAATGTTTCATCGGGATTGTATAGAGGAAGCTTTACTCTGTATGTAATCCCGCGCTGTACTTGTCCTGGGAGTGTTTCATGGGGACGGTGTAGAAGGAGATTTACTCTGTATCTAACCCCGTGATGTACCTGTCCTGGGAGTGTTTGATGGGGACGGTGTCGAGGGAGCTTTACTCTGTATCTAACCCCGTGATGTACCTGTCCTGGGAGTGTTTGATGGGGACGGTGTAGAGGGAGCTTTACTCTGTATCTAACCCCGTGCTGTACCTGTCCTGGGAGTGTTTGATGGGGACGGTGTAGAGGGAGCTTTACTCTGTATCTAACTCCGTGCTGTACCTGACCCTGGGAGTGTTTGATGGGGACTGTAAAGAGGGAGCTTTACTCTGTATCTAACCCCGTGCTGTAGCTGTCCTGGGAGTGTTTGATGGGGACAGTGTAGAGGGAGCTTTACTCTATATCTAACTCTGTGCTGTACCTATCCTGGGAGTGTTTGATGGAGACTGTTTAGCAGGAGCTTTACTCTGTATCCAACTCCGTGTTGTCCCTGTCCTGGGAGTGTTTGATGGGGACAGTGCAGTGGGAACTTTACTTTTTATGTAACCCCGTGCTGTACCTGTCCTGGGAGTGTTTGTTGGCAACAGTGTAGAGGGAGATTTACTCTGTATCTAACCCTGTGCTGTCCCTGTCCTGGGAGTGTTTGATGGGGACAGTTTAGAGGGACCTCACTCTGTATCCAAACCTTGCTGTACCTGTCCTGGGAGTGTTTGAAGGTGACAATGTAGAGGGAGCTTTACTCTGTATCTAACCCCGTGCTGTACCTGTCCTGGGAGTGTTTGATGGGGACGGTGTAGAGGGAGATTTACTCTGTATCTAACTCCGTGCTGTACCTGTCCTGGGAGTGTTTGATGGGGACAGTGTAGAGGGAGATTTACTCTGTATCTAACACCGTGCTGTACCTGTCCTGGGAGTGTTTGAAGGTGACAATGTAGAGGGAGCTTTACTCTGTATCTAACCCCGTGCTGTACCTGTCCTGGGTGTGTTAGATGGGGACTGTGCAGAGGGAGATTTGCTCTGTATCTACCCTGTGCTGTACCTCTCCTGGGAGTGTTTGATGGGTACGGTGTTGAGGAAGCTTTACTCTGTATCTAACCCTGTGCTGTACCTGTCCTGGGAGTGTCTGATGGGGACAGCGTAGAGCGAGCTTTACTCTGTATCTAACCCCGTTTTGTACCTGTCCTTTGAGTGTTTGATGGTGACAGTGTACAGGGAGCTTAACTCTGTATCTAACCGCATGCTGTACCTGTCCTGGGAGTGTTTGATGGGGACAGTGTAGAGGGAGCTTTACTCTGTATCTAACCCCGTGCTGTATCTGTCCTGGGAGTGTTTGATGGGGACAGTGTAGAGGGAGCTTTTCTCTGTCTCTAACCTCGTGTTGTCCCTGTCCTGGGAGTGTTTGATGGGGACAGTGTACAGGGAGCTTAACTCTGTATCTAACCGCATGCTGTACCTGTCCTGGGAGTGTTTGATGGGGACAGTGTAGAGGGAGCTTTACTCTGTATCTAACCCCGTGCTGTACCTGTCCTGGGAGTGTTTGATGGGGACAGCGTAGAGGGAGCTTTACTCTGTATCTAACCCCGTGCTGTACCTGTCCTGGGAGTGTTTGATGGGGACAGTGTAGAGGGTGCTTTACTCTGTATCTAACCCCGTGCTGTATCTGTCCTGGGAGTGTTTGATGGGGACAGTGTAGAGGGAGCTTTACTCTGTATCTAACCCCGTGCTGTCCCTGTCCTGGGACTGTTTGATGGTGACAGTTTAGAGGGACCTCACTCTGTCTCCAAACCTTGCTGTACCTGTCCTGGGAGTGTTTGATGGGGACAGCGCAGAGGGAGCTTTACTCTGTATCTAACCCCGTGCTGTACCTGTCCTGGGAGTGTTTGATGGGGACAGTGTAGTGGGAGCTTTACTCTGTATCTAACCCCGTGCTGTACCTGTCCTGGGAGTGTTTGATGGGGACAATGTAGAGGGAGCTTTACTCTGTATCTAACCCCGTGCTGTACCTGTCCTGGGAGTGTTTGATGGGGACAGTGTAGAGGGAGCTTTACTCTGTATCTAACCCCGTGCTGTACCTGCCCTGGGAGTGTTTGATGGGGACAGTGTAGAGGGAGCTTTACTCTGTATCTAACCCTGTGCTGTACCTGCCCTGGGAGTGTTTGATGGGGACAGTGTAGAGGGAGATTTACTCTGTATCTAACCCAGTGCTGTACCTGTCCTGGGAGTGTTTGATGGGGACAGTGTAGAGGGAGCTTTACTCTGTATCTAACCCCGTGCTGTACCTGTCCTGGGAGTGTTTGATGGGGACAATGTAGAGGGAGCTTTACTCTGTATCTAACCCCGTGCTGTACCTGTCCTGGGAGTGTTTGATGCGGACAGTGTAGAGGGAGCTTTACTCTGTATCTAACCCCGTGCTGTACCTGTCCTGGGAGTGTTTGATGGGGACAGTGTAGAGGGAGCTTTACTCTGTATCTAACCCCGTGCTGTCCCTGTCCTGGGACTGTTTGATGGTGACAGTTTAGAGGGACCTCACTCTGTCTCCAAACCTTGCTGTACCTGTCCTGGGAGTGTTTGATGGGGACAGCGCAGAGGGAGCTTTACTCTGTATCTAACCCCGTGCTGTACCTGTCCTGGGAGTGTTTGATGGGGACGGTGTAGAGGGAGCTTTACTCTGTATGTAACCCCGCGCTGTACCTGTCCTGGGAGTGTTTGATGGGGACGGTGTAGAAGGAGATTTACTCTGTATCTAACCCCGTGCTGTACCTGTCCAGGGAGTGTTTGATGGGGACGGTGTAGAAGGAGATTTACTCTGTATCTAACCCCGTGCTGTACCTGTCCTGGGAGTGTTTGATGGGGATGGTGTAGAGGGAGCTTTACTCTGTATGTAACCCCGCGCTGTACCTGTCCTGGGAGTGTTTGATGGGGACGGTGTAGAAGGAGATTTACTCTGTATCTAACCCCGTGCTGTACCTGTCCAGGGAGTGTTTGATGGGGACGGTGTAGAAGGAGATTTACTCTGTATCTAACCCCGTGCTGTACCTGTCCAGGGAGTGTTTGATGGGGACGGTGTAGAAGGAGATTTACTCTGTATCTAACCCCGTGCTGTACCTGTCCTGGGAGTGTTTGATGGGGACGGTGTAGAGGGAGCTTTACTCTGTAACTAACCCCGGGCTGTACCTGTCCTGGGAGTGTTTGATGGGGACGGTGTAGAGGGAGCTTTACTCTGTAACTAACCCCGTGATGTACCTGTCCTGGGAGTGTTTGATGGCGCGGCGTAGATGGAGTTTTACTCTGCAACTAACACTGTGCTGTCCCTGTCCTGGGAGTGATTGATGGGGACAGTGTAGATGCAGCTTTACTCTCTGTCGAACCTCGTGCTGTATTTGTCCTGGGAGTGTTTGATGGAGGCAGTTTAGAGGGAGCTTTACTATGTATCTAACCCCGTGCTGCATTTGTCCTCGGAGTGTTTGATGGGGACAGTGTAGAGGGTGCTTTACTCTGTATCTAACCCCATGCTGTACCTATCCTGGGAATGTTTCATCGGGATTGTATAGAGGAAGCTTTACTCTGTATGTAACCCCGCGCTGTACTTGTCCTGGGAGTGTTTGATGGGGACGGTGTAGAAGGAGATTTACTCTGTATCTAACCCCGTGCTGTAGCTGTCCTGGGAGTGTTTGATGGGGACAGTGTAGAGCGAGCTTTACTCTGTATCTAACCCCGTGCTGTAGCTGTCCTGGGAGTGTTTGATGGGGACAGTGTAGAGCGAGCTTTACTCTGTATCTAACCCCGTGCTGTAGCTGTCCTGGGAGTGTTTGATGGGGACAGTTTAGAGGGAGCTTTACTCTATATCTAACTCCGTGCAGTACCTATCCTGGGAGTGTTTGATGGAGACTGTTTAGCGGGAGCTTTACTCTGTATCTAACTCCGTGTTGTCCCTGTCCTGGGAGTGTTTGATGGGGACAGTGCAGTGGGACCTTTACTTTTTATGTAACCCCGTGCTGTACCTGTCCTGGGAGTGTTTGATGGGAAGGATGTAGAGGGCACTTTACTCTGTATCTAACCCCGTGCTGTACCTGTCCTGGGAGTGTTTGATGGGAAGGATGTAGAGGGCACTTTACTCTGTATCTAACCCCGTGCTGTACCTGTCCTGGGAGTGTTTGATGGGGACAGTGTAGAGGGAGCTTTACTCTGTATCTAACCCCGTGCTGTACCTGTCCTGGGAGTGTTTGATGGGGACAGTGTAGAGGGCACTTTACTCTGTATCTAACCCCGTGCTGTACCTGTCCTGGGAGTGTTTGATGGGGACAGTGTAGAGGGAGCTTTGCTCCATATCTAACCCTGTGCTGTACCTGTCCTGGGAGTGTTTGATGGGGACAGTGTAGAGGGCACTTTACTCTGTATCTAACCCCGTGCTGTACCTGTCCTGGGAGTGTTTGATTGGGACAGCGTAGAGCGAGCTTTACTCTGTATCTAACCCCGTTTTGTACCTGTCCTTTGAGTGTTTGATGGGGACAGTGTAGATGGAGCTTTTCTCTGTCTCTAACCCTGTGCTGTCCATGTCCTGGGAGTGATTGATGGAGACTGTTTAGTGGGAGCGTTACTCTGTATCTAACTCCGTGTTGTACCTGTCCTGCGAGTGTTTGATGGGGACAGTGCAGTGGGAACTTTACTCTTTATGTAACCCCGTGCTGTACCTGTCCTTTGAGTGTTTGATGGGGACAGCGTACAGGGAGCTTAACTCTGTATCTAACCGCATGCTGTACCTATCCTGGGAGTGTTTCATGGGGATTGTATAGAGGAAGCTTTACTCTGTATGTAACCCCGTGCTGTTGCTGTCCTGGGAATTTTTGATGGGGACAGTGTAGAGGGAGCTTTACTCTGTATCTAAGCCCGTGCTGTACCTGTCCTGGGAGTGTTTGATGGGGACGGTGTAGAGGGAGATTTACTCTGTAACTAACCCCGTGATGTACCTGTCCTGGGAGTGTTTGATGGCGCGGCGTAGATGGAGTTTTACTCTGCACCTAACACTGTGCTGTCCCTGTCCTGGGAGTGATTGATGGGGACAGTGTAGATGCAGCTTTACTCTCTGTCTAACCGCGTGCTGTATTTGTCCTGGGAGTGTTTGATGGAGGCAGTTTAGAGGGAGCTTTACTCTGTATCTAACCCCGTGCTGCATTTGTCCTCGGAGTGTTTGATGGGGACAGTGTAGAGGGTGCTTTACTCTGTATCGAACCCCTTGCTGTACCTATCCTGGGAGTGTTTCATCGGGATTGTATAGAGGAAGCTTTACTCTGTATGTAACCCCGCGCTGTACCTGTCCTGGGAGTGTTTGATGGGGACGGTGTAGAAGGAGATTTACTCTGTATCTAACCCCGTGATGTACCTGTCCTGGGAGCGTTTGATGGGGACGGTGTAGAGGGAGATTTACTCTGTATCTAACCCCGTGCTGTACCTGTCCTGGGAGTGTTTGATGGGGACAGTGTAGAGGGAGCTTTACTCTGTATCTAACCCCGTGCTGTCCCTGTCCTGGGAGTGTTTGATGGGGACAATGTAGAGGGAGCTTTACTCTGTATCTAACCCCGTGCTGTACCTGTCCTGGGAGTGTTTGATGGGGACAGTGTAGAGGGAGCTTTACTCTGTATCTAACCCCGTGCTGTACCTGTCCTGGGAGTGTTTGATGGGGACAGTGTAGAGGGAGCTTTACTCTGTATCTAACCCCGTGCTGTCCCTGTCCTGGGACTGTTTGATGGTGACAGTTTAGAGGGACCTCACTCTGTCTCCAAACCTTGCTGTACCTGTCCTGGGAGTGTTTGATGGGGACAGCGCAGAGGGAGCTTTACTCTGTATCTAACCCCGTGCTGTACCTGTCCTGGGAGTGTTTGATGGGGATGGTGTAGAGGGAGCTTTACTCTGTATGTAACCCCGCGCTGTACCTGTCCTGGGAGTGTTTGATGGGGACAGTGTAGAGGGAGCTTTACTCTGTATCTAACCCCGTGCTGTACCTGTCCTGGGAGTGTTTGATGGGGACGGTGTAGAAGGAGATTTACTCTGTATCTAACCCCGTGCTGTACCTGTCCTGGGAGTGTTTGATGGGGATGGTGTAGAAGGAGATTTACTCTGTATCTAACCCCGTGCTGTACCTGTCCAGGGAGTGTTTGATGGGGACGGTGTAGAAGGAGATTTACTCTGTATCTAACCCCGTGCTGTACCTGTCCTGGGAGTGTTTGATGGGGATGGTGTAGAGGGAGCTTTACTCTGTATGTAACCCCGCGCTGTACCTGTCCTGGGAGTGTTTCATGGGGACGGTGTAGAGGGAGCTTTACTCTGTAACTAACCCCGGGCTGTACCTGTCCTGGGAGTGTTTGATGGGGACGGTGTAGAGGGAGCTTTACTCTGTAACTAACCCCGTGATGTACCTGTCCTGGGAGTGTTTGATGGCGCGGCGTAGATGGAGTTTTACTCTGCAACTAACACTGTGCTGTCCCTGTCCTGGAGTGATTGATGGGGACAGTGTAGATGCAGCTTTACTCTCTGTCGAACCTCGTGCTGTATTTGTCCTGGGAGTGTTTGATGGAGGCAGTTTAGAGGGAGCTTTACTATGTATCTAACCCCGTGCTGCATTTGTCCTCGGAGTGTTTGATGGGGACAGTGTAGAGGGTGCTTTACTCTGTATCTAACCCCATGCTGTACCTATCCTGGGAATGTTTCATCGGGATTGTATAGAGGAAGCTTTACTCTGTATGTAACCCCGCGCTGTACTTGTCCTGGGAGTGTTTGATGGGGACGGTGTAGAAGGAGATTTACTCTGTATCTAACCCCGTGCTGTAGCTGTCCTGGGAGTGTTTGATGGGGACAGTGTAGAGCGAGCTTTACTCTGTATCTAACCCCGTGCTGTAGCTGTCCTGGGAGTGTTTGATGGGGACAGTGTAGAGCGAGCTTTACTCTGTATCTAACCCCGTGCTGTAGCTGTCCTGGGAGTGTTTGATGGGGACAGTTTAGAGGGAGCTTTACTCTATATCTAACTCCGTGCAGTACCTATCCTGGGAGTGTTTGATGGAGACTGTTTAGCGGGAGCTTTACTCTGTATCTAACTCCGTGTTGTCCCTGTCCTGGGAGTGTTTGATGGGGACAGTGCAGTGGGACCTTTACTTTTTATGTAACCCCGTGCTGTACCTGTCCTGGGAGTGTTTGATGGGAAGGATGTAGAGGGCACTTTACTCTGTATCTAACCCCGTGCTGTACCTGTCCTGGGAGTGTTTGATGGAAGGATGTAGAGGGCACTTTACTCTGTATCTAACCCCGTGCTGTACCTGTCCTGGGAGTGTTTGATGGGGACAGTGTAGAGGGAGCTTTACTCTGTATCTAACCCCGTGCTGTACCTGTCCTGGGAGTGTTTGATGGGGACAGTGTAGAGGGCACTTTACTCTGTATCTAACCCCGTGCTGTACCTGTCCTGGGAGTGTTTGATGGGGACAGTGTAGAGGGAGCTTTGCTCCATATCTAACCCTGTGCTGTACCTGTCCTGGGAGTGTTTGATTGGGACAGCGTAGAGCGAGCTTTACTCTGTATCTAAACCCCGTTTTGTACCTGTCCTTTGAGTGTTTGATGGGGACAGTGTAGATGGAGCTTTTCTCTGTCTCTAACCCTGTGCTGTCCATGTCCTGGGAGTGATTGATGGAGACTGTTTAGTGGGAGCGTTACTCTGTATCTAACTCCGTGTTGTACCTGTCCTGCGAGTGTTTGATGGGGACAGTGCAGTGGGAACTTTACTCTTTATGTAACCCCGTGCTGTACCTGTCCTTTGAGTGTTTGATGGGGACAGCGTACAGGGAGCTTAACTCTGTATCTAACCGCATGCTGTACCTATCCTGGGAGTGTTTCATGGGGATTGTATAGAGGAAGCTTTACTCTGTATGTAACCCCGTGCTGTTGCTGTCCTGGGAATTTTTGATGGGGACAGTGTAGAGGGAGCTTTACTCTGTATCTAAGCCCGTGCTGTACCTGTCCTGGGAGTGTTTGATGGGGACGGTGTAGAGGGAGATTTACTCTGTAACTAACCCCGTGATGTACCTGTCCTGGGAGTGTTTGATGGCGCGGCGTAGATGGAGTTTTACTCTGCACCTAACACTGTGCTGTCCCTGTCCTGGGAGTGATTGATGGGGACAGTGTAGATGCAGCTTTACTCTCTGTCTAACCGCGTGCTGTATTTGTCCTGGGAGTGTTTGATGGAGGCAGTTTAGAGGGAGCTTTACTCTGTATCTAACCCCGTGCTGCATTTGTCCTCGGAGTGTTTGATGGGGACAGTGTAGAGGGTGCTTTACTCTGTATCGAACCCCTTGCTGTACCTATCCTGGGAGTGTTTCATCGGGATTGTATAGAGGAAGCTTTACTCTGTATGTAACCCCGCGCTGTACCTGTCCTGGGAGTGTTTGATGGGGACGGTGTAGAAGGAGATTTACTCTGTATCTAACCCCGTGATGTACCTGTCCTGGGAGCGTTTGATGGGGACGGTGTAGAGGGAGATTTACTCTGTATCTAACCCCGTGCTGTACCTGTCCTGGGAGTGTTTGATGGGGACAGTGTAGAGGGAGATTTACTCTGTATCTAACCCCGTGCTGTACCTGTCCTGGGAGTGTTTGATGCGGACAGTGTAGAGGGAGATTTACTCTGTATCTAACCCCGTGCTGTACCTGTCCTGGGAGTGTTTGATGGGGACAGTGTAGAGGGAGCTTTACTCTGTATCTAACCCCGTGCTGTACCTGTCCTGGGAGTGTTTGATGGGGACAGTGTAGAGGGAGCTTTACTCTGTATCTAACCCCGTGCTGTACCTGTCCTGGGAGTGATTGATGGGGACAGTTTAGAGGGAGCTTTACTCTTTATCTAACTCTGTGCAGTACCTATCCTGGGAGTGTTTGATGGAGACTGTTTAGCGAGAGCTTTACTCTGTATCTAACTCTGTGCTGTACCTGTCCTGGGAGTGTTTGATGGGGACAGTGCAGTAGGAACTTTACTTTTTATGTAACCCCGTGCTGTCCCTGTCCTGCGAGTGTTTGATGGTGACAGTTTAGAGGGACCTCACTCTGTATCCAAACCTTGCTGTACCTGTCCTGGGATTGTTTGAAGGCGAAAATGTAGAGGGAGCTTTACTCTGTACCTAACCCCGTGCTGTAGCTGTCCTGGGAGTGTTTGATGGGGACAGTGTAGAGGGAGATTTACGCTGTATCTAACCCCGTGCTGTACCTGTCCTGGGAGTGTTTGATGGGGACAGTGCAGAGTGAGCTTTAATCTGTCTCTAACCCGTGCTGTACCTGTCCTGGGAGTGTTTGATGGGGACAGTGTAGAGGGAGCTTTACTCTGTATCTAACCCCGTGCTGTACCTGTCCTGGGAGTGTTTGATGGAGACGGTGTAGAGGGAGATTTACTCTGTACCTAACCCCGTGCTGTACCTGTCCTGGGAGTGTTTGATGGAGACGGTGTAGAGGGAGCTGTACTCTGTATCTAACCACATGCTGTATCTCTCCCGGGAGTGTTTGATGGGTATGGTGTAGAGGCAGATTTATTCTGTATCTAACCCTTTGCAGTACCTGTCATGGGAGTGTTTGATGGGGACAGTGTAGAGGGAGCTTTAGTCTGCATGTAACCCCTTGTTGTACCTGTCCTGGAAGTGTTTAATGGGGACAGTGTAGAGGGAGCTTTACTTTCTATCTAACCCCGTGCTGTACCTGTCCTGGGCGTGTTTGATGGGGACAGTGTAGAGGGAGCTTTACTTTCTATCTAACCCCGTGCTGTACCTGTCCTGGGAGTGTTTGATGGGGACAGTGTAGAGGGAGATTTACTCTGTATCTAACCCCGTGCTGTACCTGTCCTGGGAGTGTTTGATGGGGACAGTGTAGAGGGAGATTTACTCTGTATCTAACACCGTGCTGCAGCTGTCCTGGGAGCGTTTGATGGGGACAGTGCAGAGGGAGATTTACTCTGTATCTAACCCCGTGCTGTACCTGTCCTGGGCGTGTTTGATGGGGACAGTGTAGAGGGAGCTTTACTCTGTATCTAACACCGTGCTGCAGCTGTCCTGGGAGCGTTTGATGGGGACAGTGTAGAGGGAGATTTACTCTGTATCTAACCCCGTGCTGTACCTGTCCTGGGAGTGTTTGATGGGGACAGTGTAGAGGGAGATTTACTCTGTATCTAACCCCGTGCTGTACCTGTCCTGGGCGTGTTTGATGGGGACAGTGTAGAGGGAGCTTTACTTTCTATCTAACCCCGTGCTGTACCTGTCCTGGGAGTGTTTGATGGGGACAGTGTAGAGGGAGCTTTACTCTGTATCTAACCCCGTGCTGTACCTGTCCTGGGAGCGTTTGATGGGGACAGTGTAGAGGGAGATTTACTTTCTATCTAACCCCGTGCTGTACCTGTCCTGGGAGTGTTTGATGGGGACGGTGTCGAGGGAGCTTTACGCTGTATCTAACCCTGTGCTGTACCTGTCCTGGGAGTGTTTGATGGGGACGGTGTAGAGGGAGCTTTACTCTGTATCTAACCCCATGCTGTACCTGTCCTGGGTGTGTTTGATTGGGACTGTTTAGTGGGAACTTTACTCTTTATGTAACGCCGTGCTGTACCTGTCCTTTGAGTGTTTGATGGGGTCAGTGTAGAGGGAGATTTACTTTGTATCTAACCCCGTGCTGTCCCTGTCCTGCGACTGTTTGATGGTGACAGTTTAGAGGGACCTCACTCTGTATCCAAACCTTGCTGTACCTGTCCTGGGATTGTTTGAAGGCGAAAATGTAGAGGGAGCTTTACTCTGTACCTAACCCCGTGCTGTAGCTGTCCTGGGAGTGTTTGATGGGGACAGTGTAGAGGGAGATTTACGCTGTATCTAACCCCGTGCTGTACCTGTCCTGGGAGTGTTTGATGGGGACAGTGTAGAGGGAGATTTACGCTGTATCTAACCCCGTGCTGTACCTGTCCTGGGAGTGTTTGATGGGGACAGTGTAGAGGGAGCTTTAATCTGTCTCTAACCCGTGCTGTACCTGTCCTGGGAGTGTTTGATGGGGACAGTGTAGAGGGAGCTTTACTCTGTATCTAACCCCGTGCTGTACCTGTCCTGGGAGTGTTTGATGGAGACGGTGTAGAGGGAGCTGTACTCTGTATCTAACCACATGCTGTATCTCTCCCGGGAGTGTTTGATGGGTATGGTGTAGAGGCAGATTTATTCTGTATCTAACCCTTTGCAGTACCTGTCATGGGAGTGTTTGATGGGGACAGTGTAGAGGGAGCTTTAGTCTGCATGTAACCCCTTGTTGTACCTGTCCTGGAAGTGTTTAATGGGGACAGTGTAGAGGGAGCTTTACTTTCTATCTAACCCCGTGCTGTACCTGTCCTGGGAGTGTTTGATGGGGACAGTGTAGAGGGAGCTTTACTCTGTATCTAACCCCATGCTGTACCTGTCCTGGGAGTGTTTGATGGGGACAGTGTAGAGGGAGCTTTACTCTGTATCTAACCCCGTGCTGTACCTGTCCTGGGAGTGTTTGATGGGGACGGTGTAGAGGGAGCTTTACTCTGTATCTAACCCCGTGCTGTACCTGTCCTGGGAGCGTTTGATGGGGACAGTGTAGAGGGAGATTTACTCTGTATCTAACCCCGTGCTGTACCTGTCCTGGGAGTGTTTGATGGGGACGGTGTAGAGGGAGATTTACTCTGTATCTAACACCTTGATGTACCTGTCCTGGGAGCGTTTGATGGGGACAGTGTAGAGGGAGATTTACTCTGTATCTAACCCCGTGCTGTACCTGTCCTGGGAGTGTTTGATGGGGACAGTGTAGAGGGAGATTTACTCTGTATCTAACCCCGTGCTGTACCTGTCCTGGGCGTGTTTGATGGGGACAGTGTAGAGGGAGCTTTACTTTCTATCTAACCCCGTGCTGTACCTGTCCTGGGAGTGTTTGATGGGGACAGTGTAGAGGGAGATTTACTCTGTATCTAACCCCGTGCTGTACCTGTCCTGGGAGTGTTTGATGGGGACAGTGTAGAGGGAGATTTACTCTGTATCTAATCCCGTGCTGTACCTGTCCTGGGAGTGTTTGATGGGGACAGTGTAGAGGGAGCTTTACTCTGTATCTAACCCCGTGCTGTCCCTGTCCTGCGACTGTTTGATGGTGACAGTTTAGAGGGACCTCACTCTGTATCCAAACCTTGCTGTATCTGTCCTGGGAGTGTTTGATGGGTACGGTGTTGATGGGAGCCTTACTCCATATCTAACCCTGTGCTGTACCTGTCCTGGGAGTGATTGATGGGGACAGTGTAGAGGGTGCTTTACTCTGTATCTATCCGCACGCTGTACCTGTCCTGGGAGTGTTTCATGGGGATTGTATAGAGGAAGCTTTACGCTGTATGTAACCCCGTGCTGTTGCTGTCCTAGGAATTTTTGATGGGGACAGTGTAGAGGGAGCTTTACTCTGTATCTAACCCCGGGCTGTACCTGTCCTGGGAGTGTTTGATGGGGACAGTGTAGAGGAAGATTTACTCTGTAACTAACCCCGGGCTGTACCTGTCCTGGGAGTGTTTGATGGGGACAGTGTAGAGGAAGATTTACTCTGTAACTAACCCCGGGCTGTACCTGTCCTGGGAGTGTTTGATGGGGACAGTGTAGAGGGAAACAAAAACAGAATTACCTGGAAAAACTCAGCAGGTCTGGCAGCATCGGCGGAGAAGAAAAGAGTTGACGTTTCGAGTCCTCATGACCCTTCGACAGAACTTGCGTTCGAGTCCAAGAAAGAGTTGAAATATAAACTGGTTTAAGGTGTGTGTGTGGGGGGCGGAGAGATAGAGAGACAAAGAGGTGGAGGGGGGTGCGGGGGTGTGGTTGTAGGGACAAACAAGCAGTGATAGAAGCAGATCATCAAAAGATGTCAACAACAATAGTACAATAGAACACATAGGTGTTAAAATTAAAGTTGGTGATATTATCTAAACGAATGTGCTAATTAAGAATGGATGGTAGGGCACTCAAGGTATAGCTCTAGTGGGGTTTTTTTTTTATTTATATAATGGAAATAGGTGGGAAAAGGAAAATCTTTATAATTTATTGGAAAAAAAAGGGAAGGGGGAAACAGAAAGGGGGTGGGGATGGGGGAGGGAGCTTACGACCTAAAGTTGTTGAATTCAATATTCAGTCCGGAAGGCTGTAAAGTCCCTAGTCGGAAGATGAGGTGTTGTTCCTCCAGTTTGCGTTGGGCTTCACTGGAACAATGCAGCAAGCCAAGGACAGACATGTGGGCAAGAGAGCAGGGTGGAGTGTTGAAATGGCAAGCGACAGGGAGGTTTGGGTCATTCTTGCGGACAGACCGCAGGTGTTCTGCAAAGCGGTCGCCCAGTTTACGTTTGGTCTCTCCAATGTAGAGGAGACCACATTGGGAGCAACGAATGCAGTAGACTAAGTTGGGGGAAATGCAAGTGAAATGCTGCTTCACTTGAAAGGAGTGTTTGGGTCCTTGGACGGTGAGGAGAGAGGAAGTGAAGGGGCAGGTGTTGCATCTTTTGCGTGGGCATGGGGTGGTGCCATAGGAGGGGGTTGAGGAGTAGGGGGTGATGGAGGAGTGGACCAGGGTGTCACGGAGGGAGCGATCCCTACGGAATGCCGATAAGGGGGGTGAAGGGAAGATGTGTTTGGTGGTGGCATCATGCTGGAGTTGGCGGAAATGGCGGAGGATGATCCTTTGAATGCGGAGGCTGGTGGGGTGATAAGTGAGGACAAGGGGGACCCTATCATGTTTCTGGGAGGGAGGAGAAGGCGTGAGGGCGGATGCGCGGGAGATGGGCCGGACACGGTTGAGGGCCCTGTCAACGACCGTGGGTGGAAAACCTCGGTTAAGGAAGAAGGAGGACATGTCGGAGGAACTGTTTTTGAATGTAGCATCATCGGAACAGATGCGACGGAGGCGAAGGAACTGAGAGAATGGGATGGAGTCCTTACAGGAAGCGGGGTGTGAGGAGCTGTAGTCGAGATAGTTGTGGGAGTCGGTGGATTTGTAATGGATATTGGTGGACAGTCTATCACCAGAGATTGAGACAGAGAGGTCAAGGAAGGGAAGGGAAGTGTCAGAGATGGACCACGTGAAAATGATGGAGGGGTGGAGATTGGAAGCAAAATTAATAAATTTTTCCAAGTCCTGACGAGAGCATGAAGCGGCACCGAAGTAATCATCGATGTACCGGAGAAAGAGTTGTGGAAGGGGGCCGGAGTAGGACTGTAACAAGGAATGTTCCACATACCCCATAAAGAGACAGGCATAGCTGGGGCCCATGCAGGTACCCATAGCCACACCTTTTATTTGGAGGAAGTGAGAGGAGTTGAAGGAGAAGTTGTTCAGTGTGAGAACAAGTTCAGCCAGACGGAGGAGAGTAGTGGTGGATGGGGATTGTTCGGGCCTCTGTTCGAGGAAGAAGCTAAGGGCCCTCAGACCATCCTGGTGGGGGATGGAGGTGTAGAGGGATTGGACGTCCATGGTGAAGAGGAAGCGGTTGGGGCCAGGGAACTGGAAATTGTTGATGTGACGTAAGGTGTCAGAGGAATCACGGATGTAGGTGGGAAGGGACTGGACAAGGGGAGAGAGAAGGGAGTCAAGATAACGAGAAATGAGTTCTGTGGGGCAGGAACAAGCTGAGACGATCGGTCTACCGGGGCAGTTCTGTTTGTGGATTTTGGGTAGGAGATAGAAGCGGGCCGTCCGAGGTTGGGAGACTATCAGGTTGGAAGCTGTGGGAGGGAGATCCCCAGAGGTGATGAGGTCAGTGACAGTCCTGGAAACAATGGCTTGATGTTCAGTGGTGGGGTCATGGTCCAGGGAGAGGTAGGAGGAAGTGTCTGTGAGTTGACGCTCAGCCTCCGCGAGGTAGAGGTCAGTGCGCCAGACAACAACAGCACCACCCTTGTCAGCGGGTTTGATGACAATGTCAGGGTTGGACCTGAGAGAATGGAGTGCAGTAAGTTCAGAGAGAGAGAGGTTAGAATGGGTGAGAGGAGCAGAGAAATTGAGACGACTAATGTCGCGCCGACAGTTCTCAATGAAAAGATCAAGAGAAGGTAAGAATCCAGAGGGAGGGGTCCAGGTGGAGGGAGAATATTGGAGATGGGTGAAAGGATCCGTTGAACTGGGAGAGGACTCCTGCCCAAAGAAGTGAGCCCGGAGACGAAGACGGCGCCACACCCCCGCCCCCCCCCTCCACCTCTTTGTCTCTCTATCTCTCCGCCCCCCACACACACACCTTAAACCAGTTTATATTTCAACTCTTTCTTGGACTCGAACGCAAGTTCTGTCGAAGGGTCATGAGGACTCGAAACGTCAACTCTTTTCTTCTCCGCCGATGCTGCCAGACCTGCTGAGTTTTTCCAGGTAATTCTGTTTTTGTTTTGGATTTCCAGCATCCGCAGTTTTTTTGTTTTTATCACAGTGTAGAGGGAGCTTTACTCTGTAACTAACCCCGGGCTGTACTGTCCTGGGAGTGTTTGATGGGGCGGCGTAGATGGAGTTTTACTCTGCACCTAACACTGTGCTGTCCCTGTCCTGGGAGTGATTGATGGGGACAGTGTAGATGCAGCTTTACTCTCTGTCGAACCTCGTGTTTGTCCCTACAACCACACCCCCGCCCCCCCCTCCACCACTTTGTCTCTCTATCTCTCCGCCCCCCACACACACACCTTAAACCAGTTTATATTTCAACTCTTTCTTGGACTCGAACGCAAGTTCTGTCGAAGGGTCATGAGGACTCGAAACGTCAACTCTTTTCTTCTCCGCCGATGCTGCCAGACCTGCTGAGTTTTTCCAGGTAATTCTGTTTTTGTTTTGGATTTCCAGCATCCGCAGTTTTTTTGTTTTTATCACAGTGTAGAGGGAGCTTTACTCTGTAACTAACCCCGGGCTGTACTGTCCTGGGAGTGTTTGATGGGGCGGCGTAGATGGAGTTTTACTTTGCACCTAACACTGTGCTGTCCCTGTCCTGGGAGTGATTGATGGGGACAGTGTAGATGCAGCTTTACTCTCTGTCGAACCTCGTGCTGTATTTGTCCTGGGAGTGTTTGATGGAGGCAGTTTAGAGGGAGCTTTACTATGTATCTAACCCCGTGCTGCATTTGTCCTCGGAGTGTTTGATGGGGACAGTGTAGAGGGTGCTTTACTCTGTATCTAACCCCATGCTGTACCTATCCTGGGAATGTTTCATCGGGATTGTATAGAGGAAGCTTTACTCTGTATGTAATCCCGCGCTGTACTTGTCCTGGGAGTGTTTCATGGGGACGGTGTAGAAGGAGATTTACTCTGTATCTAACCCCGTGATGTACCTGTCCTGGGAGTGTTTGATGGGGACGGTGTAGAGGGAGATTTACTCTGTATCTAACCCCGTGCTGTACCTGACCCTGGGAGTGTTTGATGGGGACTGTAAAGAGGGAGCTTTACTCTGTATCTAACCCCGTGCTGTAGCTGTCCTGGGAGTGTTTGATGGGGACAGTTTAGAGGGAGCTTTACTCTATATCTAACTCTGTGCTGTACCTATCCTGGGAGTGTTTGATGGAGACTGTTTAGCAGGAGCTTTACTCTGTATCCAACTCCGTGTTGTCCCTGTCCTGGGAGTGTTTGATGGGGACAGTGCAGTGGGAACTTTACTTTTTATGTAACCCCGTGCTGTACCTGTCCTGGGAGTGTTTGTTGGCAACAGTGTAGAGGGAGCTTTACTCTGTATCTAACCCTGTGCTGTCCCTGTCCTGGGAGTGTTTGATGGGTACAGTTTAGAGGGACCTCACTCTGTATCCAAACCTTGCTGTACCTGTCCTGGGAGTGTTTGTTGGCAACAGTGTAGAGGGAGATTTACTCTGTATCTAACCCCGTGCTGTACCTGTCCTGGGAGTGTTTGAAGGTGACAATGTAGAGGGAGCTTTACTCTGTATCTAACCCCGTGCTGTACCTGTCCTGGGAGTGTTTGATGGGGACAGTGTAGAGGGAGCTTTACTCTGTATCTAACCCCGTGCTGTACCTGTCCTGGGAGTGTTTGATGGGGACACTGTAGAGGGAGCTTTACTCTGTATCTAACCCCGTGCTGTACCTGTCCTGGGTGTGTTAGATGGGGACTGTGCAGAGGGAGATTTGCTCTGTATCTACCCTGTGCTGTACCTCTCCTGGGAGTGTTTGATGGGTACGGTGTTGAGGAAGCTTTACTCTGTATCTAACCCTGTGCTGTACCTGTCCTGGGAGTGTCTGATGGGGACAGCGTAGAGCGAGCTTTACTCTGTATCTAACCCCGTTTTGTACCTGTCCTTTGAGTGTTTGATGGTGACAGTGTAGAGGGAGCTTTTCTCTGTCTCTAACCTCGTGTTGTCCCTGTCCTGGGAGTGTTTGATGGGGACAGTGCAGTGGGAACTTTTCTCTGTCTCTAACCCCGTGCTGTCCCTGTCCTGGGAGTGTTTGATGGAGACAGTTTAGAAGGACCTCACTCTGTATCCAAACCTTGCTGTACCTGTCCTGGGTGTGTTAGATGGGGACTGTGCAGAGGGAGATTTACTCTGTATCTACCCTGTGCTGTACCTCTCCTGGGAGTGTTTGATGGGGACGGTGTTGAGGAAGCTTTACTCTGTATCTAACCCCGTGCTGCATTTGTCCTGGGAGTGTTTGATGCGGACAGTATGGAGGGAGCTTTACTCTGTATCTAACCCCGTGCTGTACCTGTCCTTTGAGTGTTTGATGGGGACAATGTGGAGGGAGCTTTACTCTGTATCTAACTCCGTGCAGTACCTATCCTGAGAGTGTTTGATGGAGACTGTTTAGTGGGAGCGTTACTCTGCATCTAACTCCGTGCTGTACCTGTCCTTTGAGTGTTTGATGGGGACAGTGTACAGGGAGCTTAACTCTGTATCTAACCGCATGCTGTACCTGTCCTTTGAGTGTTTGATGGGGACAATGTGGAGGGAGATTTACTCTGTATGTAACCCCGTGCTGTACCTGTCCTGGGAGTGTTTGATGGGGACGGTGTAGAGGGAGCTTTACTCTGTAACTAACACCGGGCTGTACCTGTCCTGGGAGTGTTTGATGGGGACAGTGTAGATGCAGCTTTACTCTCTGTCGAACCTCGTGCTGTATTTGTCCTGGGAGTGTTTGATGGAGGCAGTTTAGAGGGAGCTTTACTCTGTATCTAACCCCGTGCTGTACCTGTCCTGGGAGTGTTTGATGGGGACAGTGTAGAGGGTGCTTTACTCTGTATCTAACCCCGTGCTGTACCTGTCCTGGGAGTGTTTGATGGGGACAGTGTAGAGGGAGATTTACTCTGTATCTAACCCCGTGCTGTACCTGTCCTGGGAGTGTTTGATGGAGACTGTTTAGTGGGAGCGTTACTCTGTATCTAACTCCGTGTTGTACCTGTCCTGCGAGTGTTTGATGGGGACAGTGCAGTGGGAACTTTATTCTTTATGTAACCCCGTGCTGTACCTGTCCTGGGAGTGTTTGATGGGGACAGTGTAGAGGGAGCTTTACTCTGTATCTAACCCCGTGCTGTACCTGTCCTGGGAGTGTTTGATGGGGACGGTGTAGAGGGAGATTTACTCTGTATCTAACCCGTGCTGTACCTGTCCTGGGAGTGTTTGATGGGGACAGTGTAGATGGAGCTTTACTCTGTATCTAACCCCGTGCTGTACCTGTCCTGGGAGTGTTTCATGGGGATTGTATAGAGGAAGCTTTACTCTGTATCTAACCCCGTGCTGTTGCTGTCCTGGGAATTTTTGATGGGGACAGTGTAGAGGGAGCTTTACTCTGTATCTAAAACCGTACTGTACCTGTCCTGGGCGTGTTTGATGGGGACAGTGTAGAGGGACCTTTACTCTGTAACTAACCCCGTGATGTACCTGTCCTGGGAGTGTTTGATGGCGCGGCGTAGATGGAGTTTTACTCTGCACCTAACACTGTGCTGTCCCTGTCCTGGGAGTGATTGATGGGGACAGTGTAGATGCAGCTTTACTCTCTGTCTAACCTCGTGCTGTATTTGTCCTGGGAGTGATGGAGGCAGTTTAGAGGGAGCTTTACTATGTATCTAACCCCGTGCTGCATTTGTCCTCGGAGTGTTTGATGGGGACAGTGTAGAGGGTGCTTTACTCTGTATCTAATCCCTTGCTGTACCTATCCTGGGAGTGTTTCATCGGGATTGTATAGAGGAAGCTTTACTCTGTATGTAACCCCGCGCTGTACCTGTCCTGGGAGTGTTTGATGGGGACGGTGTAGAAGGAGATTTACTCTGTATCTAACCCTGTGATGTACCTGTCCTGGGAGTGTTTGATGGGGACGGTGTAGAGGGAGATTTACTCTGTATCTAACCCCGTGCTGCACCTGACCCTGGGAGTGTTTGATGGGGACAGTGTAGAGGGAGCTTTACTCTGTATCTAACCCCGTGCTGTAGCTGTCCTGGGAGTGTTGAAGAGGGAGCTTTACTCTGTATCTAACCCCGTGCTGTAGCTGTCCTGGGAGTGTTTGATGGGGACAGTGTAGAGGGAGCTTTACTCTATATCTAACTCCGTGCAGTACCTATCCTGGGAGAGTTTGATGGAGACTGTTTAGCGAGAGCTTTACTCTGTATCTAACTCCGTGTTGTACCTGTCCTGGGAGTGTTTGATGGGGACAGTGCAGTGGGAACTTTACTTTTTATGTAACCCCGTGCTGTACCTGTCCTGGGAGTGTTTGTTGTCAACAGTGTAGAGGGAGCTTTACTCTGTATCTAACCCCGTGCTGTCCCTGTCCTGGGAGTGTTTGATGGTGACAGTTTAGAGGGACCTCACTCTGTATCCAAACCTTGCTGTTCCTGTCCTGGCAGTGTTTGAAGGCGACAATGTAGAGGGTGTTTTACTCTGTATCTAACCCGTGCTGTACCTGTCCTGGGTGTGTTAGATGGGGACTGTGCAGAGGGAGATTTACTCTGTATCTACCCTGTGCTGTAACTGTCCTGGGAGTGTTTGATGGGTACGGCGTTGAGGGAGCTTTACTCTGTATCTAACCCCGTGCTGTACCTGTCCTGGGAGTGTTTGATGGGTACGGCGTTGAGGGAGCTTTACTCTGTATCTAACCCCGTGCTGTACCTGTCCTGGGTGTGTTTGATTGGGACAGCGTAGAGCGAGCTTTACTCTGTATCTAACCCCGTTTTGTACCTGTCCTTTGAGTGTTTGATGGGGACAGCGTAGAGCGAGCTTTACTCTGTATCTAACCCCGTTTTGTACCTGTCCTTTGAGTGTTTGATGGGGACAGTGTAGAGGGAGCTTTACTCTGTATCTAACCCCGTTTTGTACCTGTCCTGAGAGTGTTTGATGGAGACTGTTTAGTGGGAGCGTTACTCTGTATCTAACTCCGTGTTGTACCTGTCCTGCGAGTGTTTGATGGGGACAGTGCAGTGGGAACTTTACTCTTTATGTAACCCCGTGCTGTACCTGTCCTTTGAGTGTTTGATGGGGACAGTGTAGAGGGAGCTTTACTCTGTATCTAACCCCGTGCTGTACCTGTCCTTGGAGTGATTGATGGGGACAGTGTAGATGGAGCTTTTCTCTGTCTCTAACCCTGTGCTGTCCATGTCCTGGGAGTGATTGATGGGGACAGTGTAGATGCAGCTTTACTCTCTGTCGAACCTCGTGCTGTATTTGTCCTGGGAGTGTTTGATGGAGGCAGTTTAGAGGGAGCTTTACTATGTATCTAACCCCGTGCTGCATTTGTCCTCGGAGTGTTTGATGGGGACAGTGTAGAGGGTGCTTTACTCTGTATCTAACCCCGTGCTGTACCTGTCCTGGGAGTGTTTGATGGGGACAGTGTAGAGGGAGCTTTACTCTGTATCTAACCCCGTGCTGTACCTGTCCTGGGAGTGTTTGATGGGGACAGTGTAGAGGGTGCTTTACTCTGTATCTAACCCCATGCTGTACCTATCCTGGGAATGTTTCATCGGGATTGTATAGAGGAAGCTTTACTCTGTATGTAACCCCGCGCTGTACTTGTCCTGGGTGTGTTTGATGGGGACAGTGTAGAGGGAGCTTTTCTCTGTCTCTAACCCTGTGCTGTCCATGTCCTGGGAGTGATTGATGGGGACAATGTGGAGGGAGCTTTACTCTGTATCTAACTCCGTGCAGTACCTATCCTGAGAGTGTTTGATGGAGACTGTTTAGTGGGAGCGTTACTCTGTACCTAACTCCGTGTTGTACCTGTCCTGCGAGTGTTTGATGGGGACAGTGCAGTGGGAACTTTACTCTTCATGTAACCCCGTGCTGTACCTGTCCTGGGAGTGTTTGATGGGGACAGTGTACAGGGAGCTTAACTCTGTATCTAACCGCATGCTGTACCTGTCCTGGGAGTGTTTGATGGGGACAGTGTAGAGGGAGCATTGCTCTGTATCTAACCCCGTGCAATACCTGTCCTGGGAGTGTTTGTTGGTGACAGTGTAGAGGGAGCTTTACTCTGTATCTAACCCCGTGCTGTCCCTGTCCTGGGACTGTTTGATGGTGACAGTTTAGAGGGACCTCACTCTGTCTCCAAACCTTGCTGTACCTGTCCTGGGAGTGTTTGATGTGTACAGTGTTGAGGGAGCTTTACTCTGTATCTAACCCCGTGATGTACCTGTCCTGGGAGTGTTTGATGGCGCGGCGTAGATGGAGTTTTACTCTGCACCTAACACTGTGCTGTCCCTGTCCTGGGAGTGATTGATGGGGACAGTGTAGATGCAGCTTTACTCTCTGTCTAACCTCGTGCTGTATTTGTCCTGGGAGTGTTTGATGGAGGCAGTTTAGAGGGAGCTTTACTATGTATCTAACCCCGTGCTGCATTTGTCCTCGGAGTGTTTGATGGGGACAGTGTAGAGGGTGCTTTACTCTGTATCTAACCCCTTGCTGTACCTATCCTGGGATTGTATAGAGGGAGCTTTACTCTGTATGTTACCCCGCGCTGTACCTGTCCTGGGAGTGTTTGATGGGGACGGTGTAGAAGGAGATTTACTCTGTATCTAACCCCGTGATGTACCTGTCCTGGGAGTGTTTGATGGGGACAATGTAGAGGGAGCTTTACACATTATCTAACTCCATGCTGTACCTGTCCTGGGAGTGCTTGATGGGGACAATGTAGAGGGAGCTTTACACATTATCTAACTCCATGCTGTACCTGTCCTGGGAGTGTTTGATGGGGACTGTGCAGAGGGAGATTTACTCTGTATCTGCCCTGTGTTGTACTTGTCCTGGGAGTGTTTGATAGGTACGGTGTTGATGGGAGCCTGACTCCATATCTAACCCTGTGCTGTACCTGTCCTGGGAGTGTTTGATGGGGATTGTATAGAGGAAGCTTAACTCTGTATCTCACCGCATGCTGTACCTGTCCCGGGAGTGTTTGTTGGCGACAGTGTAGAGGGAGCTTTACTCTGTATCTAACCCCGTGCTGTCCCTGTCCTGGGACTGTTTGATGGTGACAGTTTAGAGGGACCTCACTCTGTCTCCAAACCTTGCTGTACCTGTCCTGGGAGTGTTTGATGGAGACAGTGTAGAGAGAGATTTACTCTGTATCTAACCTCGTGCTGTACCTGTCCTGGGAGTGTTTGATGGGGACTGTGCAGAGGGAGATTTACTCTGTATCTGCCCTGTGTTGTACTTGTCCTGGGAGTGTTTGATAGGTACGGTGTTGATGGGAGCCTGACACCATATCTAACCCTGTGCTGTACCTGTCCTGGGTGTGTTAGATGGGGACAGTGTAGAGGGAGCTTTACTCTGTATCTAACCCCACGCTGTACCTATCCTGGGAATGTTTCATGGGGATTGTATAGAGGAAGCTTTACTCTGTATGTAACCCCGTGCTGTTGCTGTCCTGGGAATTTTTGATGGGGACAGTGTAGAGGGAGCTTTACTCTGTAACTAACCCCGTGATGTACCTGTCCTGGGAGTGTTTGATGGGGCGGCGTAGATGGAGTTTTACTCTGCACCTAACACTGTGCTGTCCCTGTCCTGGGAGTGATTGATGGGGACAGTGTAGATGCAGCTTTACTCTCTGTCGAACCTCGTGCTGTATTTGTCCTGGGAGTGTTTGATGGAGGCAGTTTAGAGGGAGCTTCACTATGTATCTAACCCCGTGCTGCATTTGTCCTCGGAGTGTTTGATGGGGACAGTGTAGAGGGTGCTTTACTCTGTATCTAACCCCATGCTGTACCTATCCTGGGTGTGTTTCATCGGGATTGTATAGAGGAAGCTTTACTCTGTATGTAACCCCGCGCTGTACCTGTCCTGGGAGTGTTTGATGGGGACGGTGTAGAAGGAGATTTACTCTGTATCTAACCCCGTGATGTACCTGTCCTGGGAGTGTTTGATGGGGACGGTGTAGAGGGAGATTTTCTCTGTATCTAACCCCGTGCTGTACCTGACCCTGGGAGTGTTTGATGCGGACAGTGTAGAGGGAGCTTTACTCTATATCTAACCCCGTGCTGTACCTGTCCTGGGAGTGTTTGATGCGGACAGTGTAGAGGGAGCTTTACTCTATATCTAACCCCGTGCTGTCTCTGTCCTGGGAGTGTTTGATGGGGACAGTGTAGAGGGAGCTTTACTCTGTATCTAACTCCGTGCTGTACCTGTCCTGGGAGTGTTTGATGGGCACAGTGTAGAGGGAGCTTTACTCTGTATCTAACTCCGTGCTGTACCTGTCCTGGGAGTGTTTGATGGGGACGGTGCAGATTTACATAAACAGAATTCGCAGGAGCATCCTGGTTTGGCTCTGGACCCTGATGGGAATCCAGAAGAGGAGGTTGAATCGATCCCCGCAGTCACAATGCCGACACTCTCTAAGCGACAGCAGGTGAGACGCACCAGGGGATCCCTATCCACACACGCACGTGCCTACAAACACCAGGCAGCTGAACCGCCCTCTCGCTCGTACCAACAGCCGGGTGTCCACGTCGGTCCGAGCACCGAGCGACTTGCTTCCTGCACACGGGGAGGGTGAACGGGATCTCTCTCTCCCTCTCTCTCTCTAGCGTGATCACGGTGGATCTTCGTGACCTGGCCCTCTTTGACAGGTTCGGATTGTGGAAGCGGCCGCTACCCCCTCTCCACACCCCCCCACCCCTCCGATGTTTCGACACTTCAGTACGAGCGGCGAGCACCTCCTCCCCAACGTTAGGTAGAGGGGTGGGGGGGGGTGGGGGTTGAGGCGCAGCCTTCGTACCTGCAACGACTGACGATTCGGAGATTGATCTCCCCCCACCTCGCCATCCAGATCAACGACTTGGATGAAGGAGCCCAGTGGATTTCGGCAAATCTTCCGCCGGTACCGAGACAGCCGGGAAAGGAGGACCCGGAGTCTGCAAAGGATGTCGATAGGCTAAGTGGGTGGACAAAAATATTGGCAGGTGGGGTATAATGGTAGTGGGGGGTTGTGGTGGGGTGGGTAACACTTGAGCCTGTCTGTTTTGGCAGGAAGAATAGAAAAGCCGGAATATTAATTTAGACGGAGAGAGACCGCAGGACTCCGCGGTGTGGAGGGATCTGAGTGTCCAGGCCCACGGGACAACAAAAAGTTAGTCTGCAGACACAGCGAGTGGTCAGGAAGGCAGAGCCAATGTTGTCCTTTACTGCGAGGGGGATGGAGTATAAAATTAGGGAAGTCTTGCTACAACTGTACAGGGCGTGGGTGAGACGGCCTCTGGAGTATGTGTGTGTGTGTCCGGTTTTGGATTCCTGACATCACGAGGGACACACTTGCACTGGAGGCCGTTCAGAGAGGGTTCACTTGGCTGATTCCTGGGTGTCCCCATTGAGGAAAGGGTCCTTTTTTATTTGTTCACGGGATGTGGGTGTCGCTGGCTGGGACGAGCGTTTAATGCCCATCCCTAATTACCCCTTGAGAAGGTGGTGGGTGAGCTGCCTTCTTGAACTGCCGCAGCCCCTGTGGTGTAGGTCCACCCACAGCACTGTTAGGGAGGGAGTTGCAGGATTTTGTCCCTGTGGTGTAGGTACACCCACGGCGCTGTTAGGGAGGGAGTTGCAGGATTTTGTCCCCAGTGGTGTAGGTACACCCACAGCGCTGTGAGGGAGGGAGTTCCAGGATTTTGTCCCTGTGGTGTAGGTACACCCACAGTGCTGTTAGGGAGGGAGTTCCAGGATTTTGTTCCTGTGGTGTAGGTATACCCACAGCACTGTTAGGGAGGGAGTTCCAGGATTTTGTCCCTGTGGTGTAGGTACATCCACAGTGCTGTGAGGGAGGGAGTTCCAGGATTTTGTCTGTGGTGTAGGTACACCCACAGCGCTGTTAGGGAGGGAGTTCCAGGATTTTGTCCCCTGTGGTGTAGGTACACCCACAGCGCTGTTAGGGAGGGAGTTCCAGGATTTTGTCCCCTGTGGTGTAGGTACACCCACAGCGCTGTTAGGGAGGGAGTTCCAGGATTTTGTACCCTGTGGTGTAGGTACACCCACGGCGCTGTTTGGGAGGGAGTTCCAGGATTTTGTCCCCTGTGGTGTAGGTACACTTAGAGCTCTGTTAGGGAGGCAGTTCCAGGATTTTGTCTGTGTGGTGTAGGTACACCCATGGCGCTGTTAGGGCTGGAGTTCCAGGATTTTGTCCTTGTGGTGTACGTACACCCACAGTGCTGTTAGGGAGGGAGTTCCAGGATTTTGTCCCATGTGGTGTAGGTACATCCACAGCACTGTTAGGGAGGGAGTTCCAGGATTTTGTCCCCTGTGGTGTAAGTACACCCACGGTGCTGTTAGGGAGGGAGTTCCAGGATTTTGTCCCCTGTGGTGTAGGTACACCCACAGTGCTGTTAGGGAGGGAGTTCCAGGATTTTGTCCCCTGTGGTGTAGGAAACTCACGGTGCTGTTAGGGAAGGAGTTCCAGGATTTTGACCCAACGACAGTGAAGGAACGGCCGATATATTTCCAAGTCGGGATGGTGAGGGGCTTGGAGGGGGAACTTCCAGGTGGTGGTGTTCCCCATCTATCTGCTGCCCTTGTCCTTCTAGATGGTAGCGGTCGTGGGTTTGGAAGGTGCTCTCGAAGGAGCCTTGGCGAGTTGCTGCAGTGCATCTTGTAGATGGTACACACACTGCTGCTACTGTGCGTCGGTGGGTGCAGGGAGTGAGTGTTTGTGGATGGGGTGCCGATCAAGCGGGGGGCTGCTTTGTCCTGGATGGTGTCGAGCTTCTCGAGTGTTGTGGGAGCTGCAACTCATCCAGGCAAGTGGGGAATGTCCCATCCCACTCCTGACTTGTGCCTTGTAGATGGTGGACAGGCTTTGGGGGGGGAGTCAGGAGGTGAGTTACTCTCCGCAGGATTCCCAGCCTCTGACCTGCTCTTGTAGCCACAGTATTAATATGGGTGGTCCCCAGTTCAGTTTCTGGTCAATGGTAACCCCCAGGATGTTGATAGTTGGGGATTCAGTGATGGTAATGCCCATTGAAATGCTTCCCAGCCCGGTGGAGTAGTTTTCATGGGGAAGGGCTTCAGAAGAAGGGGTTTCCCACATTAGTGGGAGATGAGAAGGAATTTCTTCTGTCCGTTGGTCGTGAATATTTGGAATGGTTCACGTCAGGCGTGGTTTAACTGGGAGCACTGGGGAAGTGTCGGGCGAAGAGGACTGTGTGTGTGTCAAGACACGGGGGCAGCAAATGTTTGGATGACAAAGTTTACGGAGGGTAGAACGTGGGAGAGCAGCCAGGAATACGTTGGAGCAGTCGCTTCCGGAGGTGACAAAGGCGTGGGATGAGGGTTTCTGCAGCCGATCAGCTGAGAGGGGACGATGGTACGGAGGTGGAAACAGGCGGCCTTCGTGGTGGAGGGCACGCGAGGTGGGAGGCTCATCCCGGGGTCAACTGTGACTCCAAAGGTGCGAAGAGAATTGGCTCAATCTCGAGACTGCGGCCGGGGAGAGGGACGGTGTTGGTAGCTCGGGAACGGAGTTCGGAGAGGGAACTGAAAAGCGATGGCTTCAGTCTTCCCGTTAGTCCGCTGGAGGGAATCTCTGCCCCTCCAGGACCGGATGTCGGATGAACAAATCTGCTAATTTAGAGAGTGTGGAGGGCTCGAGAGAGGCGGCGGTGGTGAGGTGGAGCTGGGTGTCGTCGGTGTACAGGTGGAAACTGAGGCTGTGCCTTTGACAACGTCACATGGGGGCAGCGTGTAGATGGGAAATAGGAGGTGGCGGCGGCCAGCGGTGCGGTGGTTGGGCCGAGCATCGATCCTTGGGGGGGGGGGGGTAGCAGAGGATAACGGACAGTGAGGGGGGGACAGGCCGGGGAGGTCTACGCTCCGGAAGTGTAATTGACCAGAGAAAGTGCTGCAAAGTGCTCAGCAAAGGTCCGGCAGTGTCGGCAGAGAGAGTTAACGTTTCGGCTCGACGGTAAGGAGTGCCGCGGTGGGACTGAAGTCTCGCGGTCTTGGACGGCCTGTCGCGTCAGCAGCTGGGAGGCACCCTCCCCGCGTACCGAGACGATCAGGAGTTCCCGGGGTCAAATTGGCCGGCGGTGACCAGTGAAGCCCCTCGAGAATCGGTGCTGGGTGCCTCGGCTATTTACCGTCCAAATCAACGGGCTAAGGAGACGGAGAGCAAGTGCATCAAAGTTCGCTGACGGCACCAAGCTCGGTGGGAGGGTAAGCTGCGTGGAGGATTCCGAGAGAGAGAGCGAGAGGCTGCAAAGAGATACGGACAGGTTAAGGGAGCAGGGCAACAAGTGGAGCATAATGCAGGGGGGTGGAAAGAGTGTGAAGTTATTCACTTTGATCGTAAGGATAGAAAATGTCTTATTTTTTTTTTAAAAAAGTTGTGTAGCTCGTAAGCGTCGGTGTTCGGAGAGTCTCGGACAGGGTTACGCAGAGAGCTTAGTGGTGCGGTTACAGCAAGCAACTCGGAAGGCAAGTGGCACAACCTGGCCTTTATTACAAGCGAGTTGCAGAACAAGGATAGAGACGTCTCGCTACAATCGTACGGGGGGGGGGGCGTGGGGGGTTTCTTTTTTGGTGAGACCACATCCACAGGACCCCACGCGCGCAGTTCTGGTCTCCACGACGAAGGAAGGAGTTACTCGTACTGGGGAGGAGAGGGCGGGTGGCGGTACAGTGAAGGGAGGGGGGGTCACTCGATCGGTCCCTGGGATATGAGAGGGGTGGGGGTGGGAGAGTTGCCCTCCGATTGAGAGGCAGTTGGGAGTTGAGGAGGATAACGAGAGGCGATCTCGCCAAAACCCGCAAAGGATTGCGAAGTGGGTTTGACTTGGGTGGGGGGGGGGGCGCGGCGGAAGCTGAGAGATTGTTCCCCGCTGGTTGAGGGGGGTGGGGTGGGGGGGGATCTATAAACACGAGGGAGGAGGAGGAGGAGGAGGAGGATGAGGGGGTCGGCCATTTTGGACAGAGACGAGGAGGAACCCCGTCGCTCGGAGGCTCGGGGAGCCTTTCAAGGCCCGGGAGGGGCGCTGGCCTCTGGCGCCGGAGGGGGGAGGGGGCGGGGAGGGCTCTCGCCAGCCGCCCCCGCCTCCCCCGGCCCCCCGGCCCCTCCCCCGCGGTGGCTGCTCCGGTGCCGGTTCAGGTACTTGGCCAGCTTGAAGGCCTTGCCGCAGACGGGGCAGGCGAAGGGCGTCTGGTCGGTGTGGATCCGGCCGTGGGCCAGCAGGGCGGAGGGCAGGGCGAAGGCCTTGCCGCAGACGGCGCAGACGCAGGGCCGCCGGCCGGCCCCGCCGTGGTTGGCCTGGTGCCGGCTCAGGTACTTGGCCAGCTTGAAGCTCTTGCCGCAGGCGCCGCAGCGGTGGGGGCGGGCGTCCGTGTGCAGCCGGCGGTGGGCCAGCAGGTTGGAGGAGCGGATGAAGCCTCGGCCGCAGACGGAGCAGCGGAACGGCCGCTCGCCCGCCTTCTCCTGCAGGTGGCGCTTCAGCTCCTGCCCGCTCTTGAAGGCCCGGCCGCACTCGAAGCACTCGAAGGGGGCGGCGTCGGTGTGGACCAGCCGGTGCCGCAGCAGGTGGGAGGAGCGGGCGAAGCCCCGGCCGCAGGCCGGGCAGGCGTAGGGCCGCTCGCCGGTGTGGACCCGCTGGTGGGCCAGCAGGTTGGAGGACTGGGCGAAGCGCCGGCCGCAGGCCGAGCAGGCGTAGGGCCGCTCGCCCGAGTGGAGGCGCCGGTGCCGCCGCAGCTCCTGGGGGCTCTTGAAGCCCTTGCCGCACTCGGGGCACCGGCACGGCCTCTCCTCGGTGTGGGCGAGCTGGTGGACCCGCAGGCAGGAGGGGTAGGCAAAGCCCTTGCCGCACACCGGGCAGGGGAAGGGGCTGGGGCCCCCCGCCGGACCCTCCCCCTCCCCCTCCCCCTCCCCCCCCACCTCCCCCTCCACCTCCCCCCCGCCGCCGCCGCTGCGGCCGCCGCGGCGCACGCCTCTCCCCCCTTCCATGCGCTTCCAAGGCCGGCCGAATCGAGCGGCTCCGTCGGCTTCCGGGCGTGTGGCCTTCCTCCGGAGCGTTTCCCCCCCCCCGTCGGCGTTCCTCCCGTCAGTGGGCCTCCCCCTGCAAAAACGAACAGACGGTTGTCCGACATCTGCCTTCGCGTAGACCCTGCTCAAACCGCGCTCGAAACGCCCGCTGTTCACATGCGGCTCTGCAGTGGAACAGCACCCACTGAGCAACCCTGGGCGCGCCCACGGCCACGCTCGCCGTTTCGGATCATCGGCCGGACCTGGCTTATTTATACGTGCTACAAGCCGCGCACGTTTTACGCGCAAGGGCTCATTCTCTTGCAAACTTAAAGGAATCAGTTCCAAGTCTGGCGCCATTTCAAATTCCCCGGGGCGCTTGGCGAGTGTCCGGTGAGTGATTCAGGTCCCTTCTGCTCCTGAGGCACGGAGCAGTGTAATTTGAGTGCGAGGGGAGCGGGAGAAGATAGAGGGTGCGGATTGAGAGACCCACCTGCAGGCACCCCAGCGGCAGGGTGACATCAAGAACCACAATGTGACTCGGGTGAACCTGATGGGTGGAGTAGGATTGGTGAGCGTTTCTAGTCTTTAAAGTAAGAGTAAGGTCTCTAGTTGGTGTTTGCGTCTCTCGTCTTTTTACTCTCTTTTTCTTAGAAACAGCTTGTTAAGTACAAGATCGATACAGGTGTAAAACAAGAATAGTTACAAGAAAATGTGAAAAGCGGGGATACTAAAGTAATTAATTAACTGAACAAATAAGGTACGACAGTGATGACAGGATGGGTGATGTGTTGCTGCTGCAGCACGTGGGAGCTGCTGGACACCAAGGTGATCCAGAGCGAACACGTCTGTCCTAAGTGTATGCAGCTCGAGGGGCTTCGGATCTGAGCTGAGGGGCTGGAGGCCGAGCTGCAGACATTACGCCCGCATCAGGGAGGCGGGGGGGGTGCTGGGGGGTAAGTTTAGCTGGACGCTTTGCTCCCTCAGATTTGGGTCATTCAAATTTGGTCTGTGATCAGGGACAGGAGGGTGTGACTTGCAGGCGAGGCAGGTAGGGGGGTGGAGGAGGAGCGTTCGAGGAGCCTCGTTCCCCCCCACCACCACCCGCAATTCTCCAACGGTTGTGAAGTTCTTGCAAGCGGTGTGGGCGAGAGCAGGAGGATGAGAGAACTTGACCACGGCACCATGGTACAGGGAGCCATTCAAGTAGGGGGAGGAAATAGGAACCTGGTAGTGGCAGGGGTCAGTATAATTAGGGGGGAATAGATATCGTTCCCGGCAGCCATGAGTGCGAGTCCCGAAGGCTGTGTTGCCTGCCCGGTGCCGGGGTTGAGGACATCTCCTCAGGGCTGGAGAGGAACCTGGAGTGGGAGGGGAGGCATCCAGTTGTCACCGTCCACGTTGGTACCAATGACACTGATGGGACTAGAAAGGAGGTTCTGCTGAAAGAGTTCGAACAGCTAAGAGCTAAATTAAAAAGCAGAACCTCCAAGGTAATAATCTTGGGATTACTACCTGAGCTATCAGGCAAACTGGCGTAGGGTAAATAAAGTGAAGGGGTTAAATGCGTGACTCAGAGATTGGTGTGGGGGGAATAGGTTTCAGTTCATGGGGCACTGGCGCCAGTGTTGGGGTAGAAGGGAGCTGTTCTGGTGGAACGGGCTTCGCTTGAACCATGCTGGGACCAGTGTCCCGGTGAATCGAATAACTAGGGCTGTAGCGAGGACTTTACACTAAATAGAGGTGTCAGGGGAGGGCTCTGGAGAGGGGATAAGTAGGCTTACAAAGCAAAAGGATATGGTACTATCGCAGGGCAGTGACTGAGGTAATAACTCCCAGGGTGTGACAGGAAGGGACAGAGTGTACAAACAGCAGCAAATGGGGTCAAAGGGGGAGGGAACTGTAAAAAGGCAAAATTAATGGGTCTTTACTTCAATGCATGTCCTATTTGGAACGAAGTAAATGAATTAACGGCACAAAAAGAGGTTAATGGGGTACGATCTTATAGGAGACATGGTTACAGGGAGATGAAAGCTGGGAAACGAAATATTCAGGGGTATGTGACTTTTCAAAAGGACGGGTATGAAGAAAAGGGTGGTGGGGTAGCTTTGTTAACTAAGAGATGGAACAAGCACGATAGCAAGAAATGATCTTGGATCGGGAGACGTAGAATCCATATGGGTGGAGATAATTAGCAAGGGGAAGAAGACACTGGTGGGAGTAGTCCATAGGCCCCTTAACAGTAGCTATACTGTAGGACAGAGGATAAATCAGTATGTAATGAGGGCATATAAAAAAGGAAGTACGTTAATCATCACGTAGATTTGGAACATCAACTTGGCAGAGGTAGCCACAAGCAAGGATTCATAGAGTGTATCTGGGACAGTTTCCCAGATCAATGTGTTGTGGATCCAACCAGTGATCAGGCTATTTTGGACTGGGTAATGTGTAAAGAGGCAGGTTGAATAAATGATCTCAGATCAAAAGATCCCCTAGGAAACAGTGACCATAACATGGTGGAATTCAGCATTCCGTTTGAGAGGGAGAAACTTGGGTCGCAAACAACTGTGCTAAACTTAAATAAGGGTAGTTACAAAGGAATGAGGGTAGAGTTGGCTGGAGTGGACTGGGAAAGGAGCTTAACAGAAAAGATGGTTGATGAACAATGGCAGACGTTTAAGAAAATAGTTCATGACTCACAACAAAGATATACCCCAGTGAGGAAGAAGGATTGTAGGAAGGTGGATAAACCAACCACGGTTAACCAAGGAAGTTAAGGATAATATCAGATTGAATGAAAAAACATACAATATGGCAAAGATTCGTGGTAAGCCAGAGGATTGGGAACATTTTTTAAAAACCAACAAAAGATGACCAAAAAAATAATAAAGAGAGAAAATAAACTTTGAGAATAAACTAGCAAGTAATATAAAAATGGACAGTAAGAGCTTTTTGAATATATAAAAAGGAAGAGAGAGGCCAAAGCGAACATAGGCCCCTTAGAGAATGACGCTGGGGAAATAATAATGGGGAACCAGGAAATGGCAGGGGAGTTGATTAATTATTTGCATCAGTCTTCACGGTAGAAGATACTAATAGCGTTCCAAAAATACTAAATAATCAAGGGGCAAATGTGGGAGAGGAAATAAATGCAATAACTATCACTGGAGAAAAAGTACTAGGGAAACTGATGGGGCTAAAAGCCGATAAGTCCCCTGGACCTGATGGGTTGCATCCTTGGATATTAAAGGAAGTAGCTGTAGAGATAGTGGATGCGCTTGTAGTAATCTTCAAGAATCCTTAGATTCTGGAAAAGTCCCAGAGGACTGGAAAACTGCCAACGTGACACCCTTATTCAAAAAGGGAGACAAAACAACAGGTAACTCTAGGCCAGTTAGCTTACCATCTGTCATCAGGAAAATGTTATAGAGTCTGTTATAAAGGATGTAATAGCAGAGCATTTAGAAATGCATAATCTAATCGAGCAGAGTCAGCAAGGCTTCAGAAAGGGGAAATCATGTCTGTCAATTTTTTTTAGAATTCTTTGAGGAGGATAGATAAAGGGGAACCAGTAGATGTAATATATTTGGATGTCCAAAAGAGGCTGGATAAGGTACCACACATAAGGCTACTTAATAAGAGCCCATGGTGTTGGGGGTAGTATATTAGCATGGATAGAGGATTGGCTAACTAATAGAAGACAGAGAGTTGGCATAAGGGGGGCATTTTCAGGATGGGAACCTGTAACTGGTGGAGTGCCACAGGGATCAGCGCTGGGGCCACAATTATTTACAATATATATTAATGACTTGGATGAGGGAAGTGAATGTACTATCGCCAAGTTTGTGGATGACACACAAATAGGTGGGAGGGTAAGTGGTGACGATGACACAAGGAGTCTACAGAGGGATAGAGACAAATGAAGTGAGCAGGCAAAAACTCGGCAGGTGGAATATAATATGGGAAAATGTGAGGTTATGCACTTTGGCAGGAAGAATAGAGGAGCTGAATATTATTTAAATGGAGAAAGACTGCAGAAAGCTGCAGCACAGAGGGATCTGGGGGTCCTCGTGCATGAATCTCAAAAAGCTAACATACAAGTTCAGCAGGTAATAGGGAAGGGAAATGGAATGTTGGCCTTTATTTCAAAGGGAAGTCTCGCTAAAACTATACAAGGCACTGGTTAGACCACACATAGAATACCGTGAACAGTTTTGGTCCCCTTATCTAAGGAAAGATATCCTGGCATTGGAGGCAGTCCAGAGAAGGTTCACTAGGTTGATCCCGGGTAGGGAGGGATTTTCTTATGAGAAGAGGTTGAGTAGGTTGGGCCTGTACTCGTTGGAGTTTAGAAGAATGAGAGGTGACCTTATTGAAACATATAAGATTCTTAGGGGGCTTGACAGGGGAGATGCTGAGAGGCTGTTTCACCTTGTGGGAGAGTCTAGGACCAGAGGGTATAATCTCAGAGTAAGGGGTCGTCCATTTAAAACAGAGATGAGGAGGAATTGCTTCTCTGAGGGTAGTGAATCTTGGAATTCTTTACACAGAGGGCTGTAGAGGCTGGGTTGTTAAGTATATTCAAGGCTGAGATAGACAGATTTTTTTAGTCAGTAAGGGAATCAAGGGTTGAGGGGAAAGGGCAGGAAAGTGGAGTTGAGGATTATCAGATCAGCCACTATCTCACTGCATGGCGGAGCAGACTCGATGGGCCGAATGGCCTACTTTCTGCTCCTACGTCTTATGGTCTATAGTTCCCCGTTGCTTTCTCCGTGGCAACGCCTCGGCCAATTAAGAGTCGAGTGGCCAGCCGCCAATCAGCACCTATTTTCCTCCTGCGGTGTAAATTGTTGAGAGAGTTTGAAATTTGGCATTCTTGAGCGAAAATATCGAAGCTTCTTCCAGTTGCCCCTTAGCCGATCCGAGGGCGGCGAAGCCATTGCGGGTGTTGGTGAAAAGGACCTAGGGTACCGGAAGCTGCGATACCTACAAGAACGCCCCCCCCCCCCACCCCACCCCGCGGGAAACTGACTGAGAAACACAGGGAAGGCAGGAGGGACCAGTGCCGCCGACCTGGACACCCCCGCAGCGTGACCAGTGAGCCTCTGACCAACTGGGAGTGAGCGGCCGGATGCTGGAGGACCGAGCTGGCCCTCGGACCTCCGCCGCTCTCCGGGGAGAGAGTTCCACAGACTGACCACCCTCCGAGAGAGGAAATTCCTCCTCGTCTCCGACAGGGACCCCCTTATTCTGAAACCGGGTCCTCCTCCCCACTCGTTCTAGATTCCCGCATGGTGGCGGGGGGGGGGTGGTGGGGGGAGAGGAACATCCTCTCAGCCTCCACCCTGTCTAGCACCCTCACCTCAGGGTCTTATCTGTTTCAATAAGATTCCACCCCCCCCCCCACTCTCGTTCTACTAAACTCCAATGGGTACAGGGCCCAACCTCGCCTCGTAAGACAAACCCCCCTTCGTCCCGGGATAATCGGCTGAGTGAACGTCCTCCGAGCCTGCCTCCGATGCCAACTACGTCCTTCCTGAAGAAAGGGAACCAAGGCTGTCTCCGGGCGCGGTCTCACTAACGCCCTGTACAGTCGGAGCAAGACTTCCTGACCTTTATACTTCTTCCCTTCCAACTGCCCCCCCACACCCTCGCAATAAAGGCCGACAGTCCCTTTACGTTCCTGATCACTCGCTGTGTCTGCCCACCAACTTTTCCTGATTCATGGAGCAGGACGCCCAGATCCCTCTCCATTTGTTCTTGCTGCCAAAGTGGACCACCGCACTTTTTTTTCCTCACGTTAAACTCCATCTGCCGAGCCTTTGCCCACTCACTTAACCCACCTACGTCCCTTTTCAGAACTCTTTATGTCCTCCTTTTATCTCCTCAATCTCACCGGTTGTAGGTACCCCCTCACCCTCCCCCTCCCCCTTCCAGGTGAAGCAGGGATTTACCCGCACTTCAGTCAATTTTTTTTAAATACGCTCATGGGAGGTGGGCTCCACTGGCAGGGCCCAGCATTTACCGCCCATCCCTAATTGTCCCCTCGAGAAGGTGGTGGGTGAGCCGTCTCCTTGAACCGCTGTTGCCCCCTGTGTGGTGTAGGTACACCCACGCCGCTGTTAGGGAGGGAGTTCCAGGATTTTGTCCCCAGTGGTGTAGGTACACCCACGGCACTGTTAGGGAGTGAGTTCCAGGATTTTGTCACTGTGGTGTAGGTACACCCACAGTGCTGTTAGGGAGGGAGTTCCAGGATTTTGTCCCTGTGGTGTAGGTACACCCACAGCGCTGTTAGGGAGGGAGTTCCAGGATTTTGTCCCCTGTGTGGTGTAGCTACACTCACGGCGCTGTTAGGGAGGGAGTTCCAGGATTGTCGAGTTCCAGCGACAAGTGAAGGAACGGCCGACACGTTTCCAAGTCAGGATGGTGAGCGACTCGGAGCAGGGGGGGACCCTTCCGGGCGGTGCTGCCCCTTGTCCTTTCTCAGAGGTGAGAGGTCGTGGGTTTGGAAGTGAAGTGGGATAAATGGAATGATTTTTTGTTAAAACTGATATTAAGATGTGCGCTAATGGCTTTGGAGTGGACAAATGTAGTCATCAGCGGTCTTTCTGGGCAGGATGGGAAATTTAGCCAATAATACAGGCCTCCATGGGATCCTTGGCCAAGGTTAGAATTATAAATATTAATGGTCGTTTGGGGGCTGAAAGAAAGGAGATGTGTTGAAGATTTTTGTCCTGTGCTCCGCAGAACACTTGGTAAGGTAAGGGGAAAACAACAAGAGCCCACTTGCCAAACAGTCGGGACTCTCCTGTCGTGCAGTATGAATTGTTGTTTCCCCCCTTATTTCGGTACTCTTGCAAAGTGTCCTGATGAGTCCAAGACTGAAAGCTTCGACGTGTCTCTTTTTTCAGCCATATTCGAATGATAGATATGCGCTACAAAGCCTGGATCATCGTGAGACGCCCCCTCCTCTCCAGCATATGCTTGAATAAAGCATTTATTTATTTGAAAGCTCAAAGATTCGGAGTGGTTTTTTTCTTTTAAAACACAACCAGAAGGTGCTGTTGAAGGAGCCTTGGTGAGTTGCTGCAGTGCATCTTGTAGATGGTACACACGCTGCTGCTACTGTGCGTCGGTGGGTGGAGGGAGTGAATGTTTGTGGATGGGGTGCCGATCGAGCTGGGGGGTGGGGCTGCTTTGTCCTGGACGGTGTCGAGCTTCTCGAGTGTCGTGGGAGCTTCAACTCATCCAGGCAAGTGGGGAGTGTCCCATCCCATTCTTGACTTGTGCCTTGTAGATGGCGGACAGGCTTTGGAGGGGGGAGTCAGGAGGTGGGTTACTCTCCGCAGGATTCCCAGCCTCTCACCCGCTCTTGTAGCCACAGTATTTATATGGCTGGTCCCCAGTTCAGTTTCTGGTCAATGGTAACCCCCAGGATGTTGATAGTGGGGGTTTCAGTGATGTTAATGCCACTGAACATCAAGGGGCAATGGTTGGATTCTCTCTTACTGGAGATGGTCATTGCCTGACACTTGTGTGGGGTGAATGTTACTGGCCACTGGTCAGCTCCAAGCCTGGACATTGTCCAGGTCTTGCTGCATTTGGACATGGGGCTGCTTCAGTACCTGAGGAGTCACGAATGGTGCTGAACATTGTGCAACCATCAGCGAACATCCCTACTCCTGACCTTGTGATGGAAGGAAGGTCATTGATGAATCAGCTGAAGATGGTTGGACCGAGGACACTAACCCTGAGGAACTCCTGCAGTGATGTCCTGGAGCGGAGATGACCAACCTCCAACAACCAGAACCGTGTCGGCCGAACTGCTGAGTACCTCAGCTACCTTAATACCGTAGGATCGTAGGGCTTAGAGGAGTAGGCTATTCGGCCCCTCAAGCCTGCTGTGCCATTCCATAAGATGGCGGGGCTGATCTGGTAATGGTCTCGGATCCACTTTGCCACCTGCTCTACGTAACCCTGTCGATCAAAAAAAATCTGTCCAACTCGGCCTCGAGTATCTTCAGTCAGCCGGCCCTCCCTGCGCCCCAGCCTCCCACCGCTCCCTGGGACACGGACGGTTGACCCTCGGAGAGGGTCCATCTTAAAGGGGAGAGAACCCTTATTCTTAAACTGTGTCTCCCTCGTTCTAGTCACACCCTCCCCCACATCCTCCCGGTATCCACCCAGCCTTCGAGCGCAAGGTAAAGCGCATCCCACCACCACCCCCCCATCCCGTCCAACTGTTGCGCCCTGGAGGCCTCTGCAAGGGTGGGGTAAGGGGTAAGGGGATCTGTCTCAGCCAATGCCAGCATGGGGTAACTCTGTTGGAGTCAAACAATTAAACTAAATTAACAGGATAAGGGATAAATCAAGCACAGTCCCTAAGTCAGGTCAGCTGTAAAACTAAGGACAAAGATTAAAGGAAACCTACAAATGTTAAATCAAAATGTGGTATTAAACACCCCGGTCCCCGTGGTGCCCACGGGGCATTGAAGGACTCGACGATGCCAGCAGACACCGTGTGCTCCCTCTCCAGGGACACCTGGCCGCGAACCTAGCCGCGGAAGAGGGCCAAACAATCGGGCGGGACTACCCCCCCCACCCCCCTCGATCGCCTGCTGCCTGGACTTCTTAATGGCCAACTTGGCCAGGCCCAGGAGCAGGTTCACGAGGAGGTCCTCCTCCTTCCCCACCCCCACCCACCCCCCCCTCCCCCCCACCTCCTCCGTGCCGGTTGTCCGTAGGTCAGGAGGGTGGGAGTACTGCTGTCGGGCGGAGAAGGGAGTGGAGAACGATAAATATTTCCTAGCATCCTGAGTTCGACTGGGAGGGAGGGAGGGGGGAAAGAGGCGGACACATCAGTACCCGGGCACGGAGCAGAGCCAGTGTCCTCCGGGGTAGGGAATCTTACCCGGGTCTGGCTCGGGTAAACTAGGGACGGGCATCGAAAGCCAGCCTTGCCCACGTCCCATCAGAAAGCAGTTTGGAAAACAATAGAAAGAGTGGGTTCTGTTTGCCCACAGCCAGCCAACAGCAAACTGCACGAGGCCATCTGTGTCCCTCATGTTAGAGGGGGATACTTGAAAACGCTAAAAGAGAACACTAAGAATTTACTGAAGAACACTTAAAATCTCCAGACAGACATGGCGGCTAAGCGTGTTAAGAGTTGACGATTACCAGATAAGACCATAAGACATAGGAGCAGAAGTTAGGCCATTCGGCCCATCGAGTCTGCTCCCCCATTCAATCATGGCTGATAAGTTTCTCAACCCCATTCTCCCACCTCCTCCCTGTAACCTTTGATCCCCCTTACCAATCAAGAACCTACCTATCTCGGTCTTAAATACACTCAATGACCCGACCTCCACAGCCTTCAGTGGCAATGAATCCCATAGATTCACCACTCTCTGGCTAAAGAAGTTTCTCCTCATCTCTGTTCTAAAAGGTCTTCCCTTTACTCTGAGGCTGTGCCCCTCGGGTCCTAGTCTCTCCTACTAATGGAAACATCTTCCCCACGTCCCACTCTATCCAGGCCTTTCAGTATTCTGTAAGTTTCAATCAGGTTCCCCCCCCCTCATCCTTCTAAACTCCATCGAGTGTAGACCCAGAGTCCTCAAACGTTCCTCATACGTTAAAGCCTTTTCATTCCTGGGATCGTTCTCGTGAACCTCCTCTGGACCCTCTCCAGGGCCAGCACATCCTTCCTGAGATACGGGGCCCAAAATTGCTCACAATATTCTAAATGTGGTCTGACCAGAGCCTCATAAAGCTTCAGCAGCACATCCCTGCTTTTATATTCTAGTCCTCTCGAAATAATGAACATTGCACAGCCTTGAGAGTCAGGCTGGAGACAAAAGTAGAAGATAAATTAGATTAAGTTCTCACATAGGGAAGGGGCAGATGGTTTTAGCTTAGATATGGGAAGGCATACAATAGACAAAGAGGGGGCTTTGATGAAACACAGTCTTCAGTTGTGAGAACCAAGGTCTTTGCGTACGTGTTTTAATGCTGATTGGATAATATAGTTATGTATACACCTTTTAGAATGATTGGTTAGCAAAATCACATGTTTACGTACGCAATAGGATAGAGTTAGCACGGGATCGGTGTGTCGGTTACCGACTGGATGTATCCAAATGTACTCAAATGTATTGTGATGAGAAAAAGTAGAAAAGTAGTGAAATGTAATCAGGCTGGGAGCTGGGTCTTCATCTTAGGAAGGATTGCAGCTCCCTTGTATATGCTTGAATAACACCGGTTAAAGGAAGCCTGAGTCTCTGTAGTCGATGTCTGTTCGGGGATTGTAATTTCTCCTCTTCAACTGGCCTATGTGGTAGTTGCTGAATAAGAGGAAATACCCTCTTCACTTACATGTCGACCAAGGGGAAAGCGGGGGAAGGGGTGCGGCGGGGTAAGTGGGCGCAGTCAGTTCACAGATCGGCCACTGGCTCGATGAATGGTGAAGCGGGCTCGAAGGGGCTGAATGGCCTCCTCCTGTTTGTTCCCGGGATGTGGGTGTTGCTGGCCGGGCCCAGCATTTACTGCCCATCCCTAATTGCCCCATTAGAAGGTGGTGATGAGCTGCCTTCTTGAACTGCTGCAGTCCCTGTGGTGTAGGTACACCCACAGCGCTGTTTGGGAGGGAGTTCCAGGATTTTGTCCCTGTGGTGTAGGTACACCCACAGCGCTGTTTGGGAGGGAGTTCCAGGATTTTGTCCCCTGTAGCGTAGGTACACCCACAGCGCTGTTAGGGAGGGAGTTCCAGGATTTTGTCCCTGTGGTGTAGGTACACCCACAGTGCTGTTAGGGAGGGAGTCACAGGATTTTGTCTCTGTGGTGTAGGTACACCCACTACGCTGTTAGGGAGGGAGTCACAGGATTTTGTCTCTGTGGTGTAGGTACACCCACTGCGCTGTTAGGGAGGGAGTCCAAGGATTTTGTCCCCTGTGGTGTAGGTACACCCAGAGTGCTGTTAGAGAGGGAGTTCCAGGATTTGGACCCAGCGACAGTGAAGGAACGGCCGATATATTTCCAAGTCGGGATGGTGAGGGGCTCGGAGGGAAACTTCCAGGTGGTGGGTGTTCCCCACGTGTCTGCTGTCCCTTGTCCTTCTAGATGGTAGAGGTCGTGGGTTTGGAAGGTGCTGTCGAAGGAGCCTTGGCGAATTGATGCAGTGCATCTTGTAGATGGTACACACACTGCTGCTACTGTGCGTCGGTGGTGGAGGGAGTGAATGTTTGTGGATGGGGTGCCGATCAAGCGGGGCTGCTTTGTCCTGGACGGTGTCGAGCTTCTCGAGTGTTGTGGGAGCTGCACTCATCCAGGCAAGTGGGGAGTGTCCCATCCCACTCCTGACTTGTGCCTTGTAGATGGTGGACAGGCTTTGTGGGGGGAGTCAGGAGGTGAGTTACTCACCACAGGATTCCCAGCCTCTGACCTGCTCTTGTAGCCACAGTATTTATATGGCTGGTCCAGTTCAGTTTCTGGTCAATGGTAACCCCCTGGATGTTGATAGGGGGGGATTCAGCAAGAACCTGCTCACTGATGCCCAGTTTGGGTTCCACGAGGGCCACTCAGCTCCTGACCTCATTACAGCCTTGGTTCAAAAATGGACAAAAGAGCTGAACTCCCGAGGTGAGGGGAGAGTGACTGCCCTAGGACATCAAGGAGCACTAGCAAAACTGGAGTCAATGTGAATTGGGGGAAAACTCTCCACTGGTTGGAGTCATACCAAGCACAAAGGAAGATGGTTGTGGTTGCTGGAGGTCCCTCCACCACCGACGCACAGTAGCAGCAGCGTGTGTACCATCTATATGATGCACTGCAGCAACTCACCAAGGCTCCCTCAACAGCATCTTCCAAACCCACGGCCGCTACCATCTAGAAGGACAAGGGCAGCAGACGTAGTGGGAACACCACCACGTGGAAGTTCCCCTCCGAGCCCCTCACCATCCTGACTTGGAAATATATTGGCCGTCCCTTCACTGTCGCTGGGTCAAAATCCTGGAACTCCCTCCCTAACAGCACCGTGGGTGTACCTACACCACAGGGGACAAAATCCTGGAACTCCCTGCCTAACAGCGCTGTGGGTGTACCTACACCACACAGGGGACAAAATCCTGGAACTCCCTCCCTAACAGCGCTGTGGGTGTACCTACACCACAGGGACTGCAGCGGGTCAAGAAGGCAGCTCACCCAGCCCCCCACCCCCCGCTTCCCAAGGGGCAATTAGGGATGGGCGACAAATGCTGGGTCCGGCCGCACCCCGTGAATGAAATACAACTGAAGGTCAAGGGGGGTGATGGTTGGATTCTCTCTTGTTGGAGGTGGTCATTGCCTGGCACTTGTGTGGGTGCGAATGGTGAGTTTCTATGTGTCCCGCATTCAACCCTTTCCCCCGCTCGAGGTTAGAAAAGTGGCCTCCTCCCCACTCTGTCACTATGGCAGAATAGGTGCCAAATGGCGGTAGTCCCTACCCAGAAGCCCCCGCGCCTGGGAAACCGCCCTATTCCTTTGGCTGAGCCGCGGCCGCGCCTGCGCAGTATTGAGGGGGCCGCGGCTGCGCAGTACTGAGGGGGCCGACGCTGCTCAGTACTGAGGGGGCCGCGGCGCATTCTGGGTCGAGGGACAGTCGGCCTGAGGTGACTTTTATCAGGGTGTTTTTTTAACACCCCCCCCCCCATTGATATCTCGTCGGGATAAATAATCGCGAATACAAACCGGAATATCCGATGCTTCCCTCAGCGGCAACCAGCGGGAGCGGCTTCGACTTCGGCGGCGGCGGCTCTCTCTCCCCGGCCGTTGTCCAGCTCGGGACCACGTGACCCGAGGTCCATGACTGACAGGCGTCCGCGACCAATCAGGAGGCAGCGCTGCGCCCGCTCCCCTCTTGGAGGACCCATACCGCCGGCTGGTCTTCCAACCAATGGGAAAGGCCGAGGAGGGTTTGGTGGGGGGCGGGGGGGGGGGGGCGGTTCCAGGAGGACAAAGGCCCGGCGGCTGCTCGTTCCGAGCCTGGGGAACGGCCGAGGGGCGTGGTCTCCGCCGCCTGCTGCTTCCCCTCCCGTCCAGAGGGGGAGCTCCTGTCAGCTCCCAGAGCTCAGAACAAGGGGAGTGGAGCCACAGCAAAGGGAACTTAATCATCATATTATATATGTTAATGTATATAGAGGGAGCTTTATTATATATATGTGTGTTAATGTATATAGAGGAAGCTTTATAATATATATATGTGTGTTAATGTATATAGAGGGAGCTTTATAATCATATTATATATGTGTTAATGTATATAGAGGGAGCTTTATAATCATATTATATGTGTTAATGTATATAGAGGGAGCTTTATAACCATATTATATATGTGTTAATGTATATAGAGGGAGCTTTATAATCATATTATATGTGTTAATGTATATAGAGGGAGCTTTATAACCATATTATATATGTGTTAATGTATATAGAGGGAGCTTTATAATCATATATGTGTGTTAATGTATATAGAGGGCGCTTTATAATCATATATGTGTGTTAATGTATATAGAGGGAGCTTTATAATCATATTATATGTGTTAATGTATATAGAGGGAGCTTTATAATCATATATATGTGTTAATGTATATAGAGGGAGCTTTATAATCATATATATGTGTTAATGTATATAGAGGGAGCTTTATAATCATATTATATGCGTTAATGTATATAGAGGGGGCTTTATAATCATATATATGTGTTAATGTATATAGAGGGAGCTTTATAATCATATATATGTGTTAATGTATATAGAGGGAGCTTTATAATCATATTATATGCGTTAATGTATATAGAGGGGGCTTTATAATCATATATATGTGTTAATGTATATAGAGGGAGCTTTATAATCATATATATGTGTTAATGTATATAGAGGGAGCTTTATAATCATATTATATGCGTTAATGTATATAGAGGGGGCTTTATAATCATATATATGTGTTAATGTATATAGAGGGAGCTTTATAATCATATTATATGCGTTAATGTATATAGAGGGTGCTATATAATCATATTATATGTGTTAATGTATATAGAGGGAGCTCTATAATCATATTATATGTGTTAATGTATATAGAGGGCGCTTTATAATCATATATATGTGTGTTAATGTATATAGAGGGAGCTCTATAATCATATATGTGTGTTAATGTATATAGAGGGAGCTTTATAATCATATATGTGTGTTAATGTATATAGAGGGAGCTTTATAATCATATTATATGCGTTAATGTATATAGAGGGGGCTTTATAATCATATATATGTGTTAATGTATATAGAGGGAGCTTTATAATCATATTATATGCGTTAATGTATATAGAGGGTGCTATATAATCATATTATATGTGTTAATGTATATAGAGGGAGCTCTATAATCATATTATATGTGTTAATGTATATAGAGGGCGCTTTATAATCATATATATGTGTGTTAATGTATATAGAGGGAGCTCTATAATCATATATGTGTGTTAATGTATATAGAGGGAGCTTTATAATCATATATGTGTGTTAATGTATATAGAGGGGGCTTTATAATCATATATGTGTGTTAATGTATATAGAGGGGGCTTTATAATCATATATATGTGTGTTAATGTATATAGAGGGAGCTTTATAATCATATTATATATGTGTTAATGTATATAGAGGGAGCTTTATAATCATATATGTGTGTTAATGTATATAGAGGGGGCTTTATAATCATATTATATGTGTTAATGTATATAGAGGGGGCTTTATAATCATATTATATGTGTTAATGTATATAGAGGGAGCTTTATAATCATATATGTGTGTTAATGTATATAGAGGGGGCTTTATAATCATATTATATGTGTTAATGTATATAGAGGGAGCTTTATAATCATATATGTGTGTTAATGTATATAGAGGGAGCTTTATAATCATATATGTGTGTTAATGTATATAGAGGGGGCTTTATAATCATATTATATGTGTCAATGTATATAGAGGGAGCTTTATAATCATATTATATGTGTCAATGTATATAGAGGGAGCTTTATAATCATATTATATGTGTCAATGTATATAGAGGGAGCTTTATAATCATATTATATGTGTCAATGTATATAGAGGGAGCTTTATAATCATATTATATGTGTTAATGTATATAGAGGGGGCTTTATAATCATATTATATGTGTTAATGTATATAGAGGGGGCTTTATAATCATATTATATGTGTTAATGTATATAGAGGGAGCTTTATAATCATATTATATGTGTCAATGTATATAGAGGGAGCTTTATAATCATATTATATGTGTTAATGTATATAGAGGGGGCTTTATAATCATATTATATGTGTTAATGTATATAGAGGGGGCTTTATAATCATATTATATGTGTTAATGTATATAGAGGAAGCTTTATAATCATATTATATGTGTTAATGTATATAGAGGGAGCTTTATAATCATATATGTGTGTTAATGTATATAGAGGGAGCTTTATAATCATATATGTGTGTTAATGTATATAGAGGGAGCTTTATAATCATATATGTGTGTTAATGTATATAGGGGGAGCTTTATAATCATATATGTGTGTTAATGTATATAGAGGGAGCTTTATAATCATATATGTGTGTTAATGTATATAGAGGGAGCTTTATAATCATATATGTGTGTTAATGTATATAGAGGGGGCTTTATAATCATATTATATGTGTTAATGTATATAGAGGAAGCTTTATAATCATATTATATGTGTTAATGTATATAGAGGGAGCTTTATAATCATATATATGTGTTAATGTATATAGAGGGAGCTTTATAATCATATATGTGTGTTAATGTATATAGAGGGAGCTTTATAATCATATATGTGTGTTAATGTATATAGAGGGAGCTTTATAATCATATATGTGTGTTAATGTATATAGAGGGGGCTTTATAATCATATTATATGTGTCAATGTATATAGAGGGAGCTTTATAATCATATTATATGTGTTAATGTATATAGAGGGGGCTTTATAATCATATATATGTGTTAATGTATATAGAGGGGGCTTTATAATCATATTATATGTGTTAATGTATATAGAGGGAGCTTTATAATCATATTATATGTGTTAATGTATATAGAGGGGGCTTTATAATCATATTATATGTGTTAATGTATATAGAGGGGGCTTTATAATCATATTATATGTGTTAATGTATATAGAGGGAGCTCTATAATCATATATGTGTGTTAATGTATATAGAGGGAGCTTTATAATCATATTATATGTGTCAATGTATATAGAGGGAGCTTTATAATCATATTATATGTGTTAATGTATATAGAGGGGGCTTTATAATCATATTATATGTGTTAATGTATATAGAGGGGGCTTTATAATCATATTATATGTGTTAATGTATATAGAGGGAGCTTTATAATCATATTATATGTGTCAATGTATATAGAGGGAGCTTTATAATCATATTATATGTGTTAATGTATATAGAGGGGGCTTTATAATCATATTATATGTGTTAATGTATATAGAGGGGGCTTTATAATCATATTATATGTGTTAATGTATATAGAGGGGGCTTTATAATCATATTATATGTGTTAATGTATATAGAGGGAGCTTTATAATCATATATGTGTGTTAATGTATATAGAGGGGGCTTTATAATCATATTATATGTGTTAATGTATATAGAGGGGGCTTTATAATCATATTATATGTGTTAATGTATATAGAGGGAGCTCTATAATCATATATATGTGTGTTAATGTATATAGAGGGAGCTTTATAATCATATTATATGTTAATGTATATAGAGGGAGCTTTATAATCATATATGTGTGTTAATGTATATAGAGGGGGCTTTATAATCATATATGTGTGTTAATGTATATAGAGGGAGCTTTATAATCATATTATATGTTAATGTATATAGAGGGAGCTTTATAATCATATATATGTGTTAATGTATATAGAGGGGGCTTTATAATCATATATGTGTGTTAATGTATATAGAGGGGGCTTTATAATCATATTATATGTTAATGTATATAGAGGGAGCTCTATAATCATATTATATGTGTTAATGTATATAGAGGGGGCTTTATAATCATATTATATGTGTTAATGTATATAGAGGGGGCTTTATAATCATATATGTGTGTTAATGTATATAGAGGGGGCTTTATAATCATATATATGTGTTAATGTATATAGAGGGAGCTCTATAATCATATTATATGTGTTAATGTATATAGAGGGAGCTTTATAATCATATATGTGTGTTAATGTATATAGAGGGGGCTTTATAATCATATTATATGTGTTAATGTATATGGAGGGAGCTTTATAATCATATATGTGTGTTAATGTATATAGAGGGGGCTTTATAATCATATTATATGTGTTAATGTATATAGAGGGGGCTTTATAATCATATTATATGTGTTAATGTATATGGAGGGAGCTTTATAATCATATTATATGTGTTAATGTATATAGAGGGAGCTTTATAATCATATTATATGTGTTAATGTATATAGAGGGAGCTTTATAATCATATATGTGTGTTAATGTATATAGAGGGAGCTCTATAATCATATTATATGTGTTAATGTATATAGAGGGAGCTTTATAATCATATATGTGTGTTAATGTATATAGAGGGGGCTTTATAATCATATTATATGTGTTAATGTATATGGAGGGAGCTTTATAATCATATATGTGTGTTAATGTATATAGAGGGGGCTTTATAATCATATATGTGTGTTAATGTATATGGAGGGAGCTTTATAATCATATTATATGTGTTAATGTATATAGAGGGAGCTTTATAATCATATATATGTGTTAATGTATATAGAGGGGGCTTTATAATCATATTATATGTGTTAATGTATATAGATGGAGCTTTATAATCATATATATGTGTGTTAATGTATATAGAGGGTGCTATATAATCATATATATGTGTGTTAATGTATATAGAGGGTGCTATATAATCATATTATATGTGTTAATGTATATAGAGGGGGCTTTATAATCATATTATATGTGTTAATGTATATAGAGGGAGCTTTATAATCATATATATGTGTTAATGTATATAGAGGGAGCTTTATAATCATATATGTGTGTTAATGTATATAGAGGGAGCTTTATAATCATATATGTGTGTTAATGTATATAGAGGGAGCTTTATAATCATATATATGTGTTAATGTATATAGAGGGAGCTTTATAATCATATATATGTGTTAATGTATATAGAGGGAGCTTTATAATCATATATATGTGTGTTAATGTATATAGAGGGTGCTATATAATCATATTATATGTGTTAATGTATATAGAGGGGGCTTTATAATCATATTATATGTGTTAATGTATATAGAGGGGGCTTTATAATCATATATATGTGTTAATGTATATAGAGGGAGCTTTATAATCATATATATGTGTGTTAATGTATATAGAGGGTGCTATATAATCATATTTTATGTGTTAATGTATATAGAGGGTGCTATATAATCATATTATATGTGTTAATGTATATAGAGGGGGCTTTATAATCATATTATATGTGTTAATGTATATAGAGGGAGCTTTATAATCATATATATGTGTTAATGTATATAGAGGGAGCTTTATAATCATATATGTGTGTTAATGTATATAGAGGGAGCTTTATAATCATATATATGTGTTAATGTATATAGAGGGAGCTTTATAATCATATATATGTGTGTTAATGTATATAGAGGGTGCTATATAATCATATTATATGTGTTAATGTATATAGAGGGGGCTTTATAATCATATTATATGTGTTAATGTATATAGAGGGGGCTTTATAATCATATATATGTGTTAATGTATATAGAGGGAGCTTTATAATCATATATGTGTGTTAATGTATATAGAGGGAGCTTTATAATCATATTATATGTGTTAATGTATATAGAGGGGGCTTTATAATCATATTATATGTGTTAATGTATATAGAGGGGGCTTTATAATCATATTATATGTGTTAATGTATATAGAGGGAGCTTTATAATCATATATGTGTGTTAATGTATATAGAGGGAGCTTTATAATCATATTATATGTGTTAATGTATATAGAGGGGGCTTTATAATCATATTATATGTGTTAATGTATATAGAGGGAGCTTTATAATCATATATGTGTGTTAATGTATATAGAGGGAGCTTTATAATCATATTATATGTTAATGTATATAGAGGGAGCTTTATAATCATATTATATGTGTTAATGTATATAGAGGGAGCTCTATAATCATATTATATGTGTTAATGTATATAGAGGGAGCTTTATAATCATATTATATGTGTTAATGTATATAGAGGGGGCTTTATAATCATATTATATGTGTTAATGTATATAGAGGGAGCTTTATAATCATATATATGTGTTAATGTATATAGAGGGGGCTTTATAATCATATTATATGTGTTAATGTATATAGAGGGAGCTTTATAATCATATTATATGTTAATGTATATAGAGGGAGCTTTATAATCATATATATGTGTTAATGTATATAGAGGGGGCTTTATAATCATATTATATGTTAATGTATATAGAGGGAGCTTTATAATCATATTATATGTTAATGTATATAGAGGGAGCTTTATAATCATATATATGTGTGTTAATGTATATAGAGGGGGCTTTATAATCATATTATATGTTAATGTATATAGAGGGAGCTTTATAATCATATTATATGTTAATGTATATAGAGGGAGCTTTATAATCATATATATGTGTGTTAATGTATATAGAGGGAGCTTTATAATCATATATATGTGTTAATGTATATAGAGGGAGCTTTATAATCATATATGTGTGTTAATGTATATAGAGGGAGCTTTATAATCATATATATGTGTTAATGTATATAGAGGGGGCTTTATAATCATATATATGTGTGTTAATGTATATAGAGGGAGCTCTATAATCATATTATATGTGTTAATGTATATAGAGGGGGCTTTATAATCATATATGTGTGTTAATGTATATAGAGGGGGCTTTATAATCATATTATATGTTAATGTATATAGAGGGGGCTTTATAATCATATTATATGTGTTAATGTATATAGAGGGAGCTTTATAATCATATATATGTGTCAATGTATATAGAGGGAGCTTTATAATCATATATATGTGTGTTAATGTATATAGAGGGAGCTCTATAATCATATTATATGTGTTAATGTATATAGAGGGGGCTTTATAATCATATATATGTGTGTTAATGTATATAGAGGGAGCTCTATAATCATATTATATGTGTTAATGTATATAGAGGGGGCTTTATAATCATATTATATGTGTTAATGTATATAGAGGGGGCTTTATAATCATATATGTGTGTTAATGTATATAGAGGGGGCTTTATAATCATATTATATGTTAATGTATATAGAGGGTGCTATATAATCATATTATATGTGTTAATGTATATAGAGGGGGCTTTATAATCATATATGTGTGTTAATGTATATAGAGGGAGCTCTATAATCATATTATATGTGTTAATGTATATAGAGGGGGCTTTATAATCATATATGTGTGTTAATGTATATAGAGGGGGCTTTATAATCATATTATATGTGTTAATGTATATAGAGGGAGCTTTATAATCATATTATATGTGTTAATGTATATAGAGGGAGCTTTATAATCATATATATGTGTTAATGTATATAGAGGGAGCTTTATAATCATATTATATGTGTTAATGTATATAGAGGGAGCTTTATAATCATATATATTTGTTAATGTATATAGAGGGAGCTTTATAATCATATTATATGTGTTAATGTATATAGAGGGAGCTTTATAATCATATATATGTGTTAATGTATATAGAGGGGGCTTTATAATCATATATATGTGTTAATGTATATAGAGGGAGCTTTATAATCATATATGTGTGTTAATGTATATAGAGGGAGCTTTATAATCATATATGTGTGTTAATGTATATAGAGGGTGCTTTATAATCATATATATGTGTTAATGTATATAGAGGGAGCTTTATAATCATATATGTGTGTTAATGTATATAGAGGGAGCTTTATAATCATATATATGTGTTAATGTATATAGAGGGTGCTTTATAATCATATATGTGTGTTAATGTATATAGAGGGGGCTTTATAATCATATATGTGTGTTAATGTATATAGAGGGAGCTTTATAATCATATATGTGTGTTAATGTATATAGAGGGAGCTTTATAATCATATATATGTGTTAATGTATATAGAGGGAGCTTTATAATCATATTATATGTGTTAATGTATATAGAGGGAGCTTTATAATCATATATATGTGTTAATGTATATAGAGGGAGCTTTATAATCATATTATATGTGTTAATGTATATAGAGGGAGCTTTATAATCATATATGTGTGTTAATGTATATAGAGGGAGCTTTATAATCATATTATATGTGTTAATGTATATAGAGGGAGCTTTATAATCATATATGTGTGTTAATGTATATAGAGGGGGCTTTATAATCATATTATATGTGTTAATGTATATAGAGGGGGCTTTATAATCATATATGTGTGTTAATGTATATAGAGGGAGCTATATAATCATATATATGTGTTAATGTATATAGAGGGGGCTTTATAATCATATTATATGTGTTAATGTATATAGAGGGAGCTTTATAATCATATATGTGTGTTAATGTATATAGAGGGAGCTTTATAATCATATTATATGTGTTAATGTATATAGAGGGAGCTTTATAATCATATATGTGTGTTAATGTATATAGAGGGGGCTTTATAATCATATTATATGTGTTAATGTATATAGAGGGGGCTTTATAATCATATATGTGTGTTAATGTATATAGAGGGAGCTATATAATCATATATATGTGTTAATGTATATAGAGGGGGCTTTATAATCATATTATATGTGTTAATGTATATAGAGGGGGCTTTATAATCATATATGTGTGTTAATGTATATAGAGGGAGCTATATAATCATATATATGTGTTAATGTATATAGAGGGGGCTTTATAATCATATTATATGTGTTAATGTATATAGAGGGAGCTCTATAATCATATATATGTGTTAATGTATATAGAGGGAGCTTTATAATCATATATGTGTGTTAATGTATATAGAGGGAGCTTTATAATCATATATGTGTGTTAATGTATATAGAGGGAGCTTTATAATCATATATATGTGTTAATGTATATAGAGGGAGCTTTATAATCATATATGTGTGTTAATGTATATAGAGGGAGCTTTATAATCATATATGTGTGTTAATGTATATAGAGGGAGCTTTAATAATCATTATTTGTTAACATATCTAGAGGAAGCATTAATAATCATTTTATATATGTGTGTTAATGTATATAGAGGGAGCTTTAATAATCATTATATATGTATTAATATATATAGAGGGAGCTTTAATATTATTTATGTCTTAATATATGTACAGAGAGAAATTTAATAATCATGTTGCATATGTGTTAAATATATTGTAATAACGCCATGTTTTATATTGAAAATGACTTTATTTAATTATTGAACAGAAAAAGACTGAAACCATATTTCAGTGACTTGAAATAGCAGTTTCTAAGATGGCTGAACATTTGCATGATTGTCCCTTACACGTTCCATAGCCAGTAAAATGGAGTCGCCCTGTCTGGAAGACATCACCTTCATCTTCATCAAGACAATCAATCACCTTGGAGGAAGGTGAATGACCACATCTCCTGACCCATTCACAAAACATTCAGGCATCACCTGTGCACTAAACTGAGCGGGGAACACGCTAGGAGGTGTAATCCCTTTGGACAGCGGGCCCTGGCTGAGAATGGGACTCGCCCAGCCATGATCTAATCACGGCTAAACCACGCACCTGGAATTAACTTGCTATGACCATTTTTGTGTAACTGGTCAGTTGGTGAGAGGGGATTGTGTGATGAGCCAATTAACCCTCTTTTGACCTTTAAGGAACTGTTCTTCTCCAAGCTAGAGAACGGAAGAGACGTTGAAAAAGACCCCAAGTGGGGCACTCTCTCTCTCCATCCAGCCTGCAAGTTTGAGTCCTGTCTGCCACTTGACCACCCAGCAGGCAGTGTCCTAAGCATCAGTCCATTCGCTGCTGCCTCAAGGTGAAAAGATCCTCAAATCATCTCGATGCTGAATCCACAGGGGCCTTCGATCCGAGCCTGCAGCCGTCCGTTCAAGTCTTCAATCTACCAAGATCCTGATCCCATTCCCTGTCATTGGACTTCAAAAGGAATGGAATAC
>NC_054493.1:2799207-2814207 GCF_017639515.1 Carcharodon carcharias | reverse complement strand
CATCCCTAATTGCCCCCCTTGAGAAGGTGGTGGGTGAGTTGAGCTGCCCTCTTGAACCGCTGTGGTGTAGGTACACCCAGGGCGCTGTTAGGGAGGGAGTTCCAGGATTTTGCCCCTGTGGTGTAGTTACACCCACAGCGCTGTTAGGGAGGGAGTTCCAGGATTTTGTCCCCTGTGGTGTAGGTACACCCAGGGCGCTGTTAGGGAGGGAGTTCCAGGATATTGTCCCTCTGGTGTAGGTACACCCACCGTGCTGTTAGGGAGGGAGTTCCAGGATTTTGTCCCCTGTGGTGTAGGTACACCCAGGGCGCTGTTAGGGAGGGAGTTCCAGGATTTTGTCCCTGTGGTGTAGGTACACCCACAGCGCTGTTAGGGAGGGAGTTCCAGGATTTTGTCCCTGTGGTGTAGGTACACCCACAGCGCTGTTAGGGAGGGAGTTCCAGGATTTTGTCCCCTGTGGTGTAGGTACACCCACGGTGCTGTTAGGGAGGGAGTTCCAGGATTTTGTCCCCTGTGTGGTGTAGGTACACCCACGGCGCTGTTAGGGAGGGAGTTCCAGGATTTTGTCCCCAGTGTGGTGTAGGTACACCCACAGTGCTGTTAGGGAGGGAGTTCCAGGATTTTGCCCCCTGTGGTGTAGGTACACCCACGGCGCTGTTAGGGAGGGAGTTCCAGGATTTTGTCCCCAGTGTGGTGTAGGTACACCCAGGGCGCTGTTAGGGAGGGAGTTCCAGGATTTTGTCCCCTGTGGTGTAGGTACACCCACAGCGCTGTTAGGGAGGGAGTTCCAGGATTTTGTCCCCTGTGTGGTGTAGGTAAACCCACGGCGCTATTAGGGAGGGAGTTCCAGGATTTTGACCCTGTGGTGTAGGTACACCCACGGCGCTGTTAGGGAGGGAGTTCCAGGATTTTGACCCAGCGACAGTGAAGGAACGGCCGATATGTTTCCAAGTTGGGATGGTGAGGGGCTGGGAGAGAGAACTTCCAGGTGGTGGGTGTTCCCCATGTGTCTGCTGCCCTTGTCCTTCTAGATGGTAGCCGTCGTGGGTTTGGGCGGCGCTGTCGAAGGAGCCTTGGTGAGTTGCTGCAGTGCATCTTGTAGATGGTACACACGCTGCTGCTACTGTGCGTCGGTGGGTGCAGGGAGTGAATGTTTGTGGATGGGGGGGCCGATCGAGCGGGGGGGGTGCTGCTTTGTCCTGGACGGTGTCGAGCTTCTCGAGTGTTGTGGGAGCTGCAACTCATCCAGGCAAGTGGGGAGTATCCCATCCCACTCCTGACTTGTGCCTTGTCGATGGTGGACAGGCTTTGGGGGGAGTCAGGAAGTGAGTTACTTTCCGCAGGATTCCCAGCCTCTGACCTGCTCTTGTAGCCACAGTATTTATATGGCTGGGTCCCCAGTTCAGTTTCTGGTCAATGGTAAACCCACCCCCAGAATGCGACAAATTTAGTCTGATGTTTGCCGGACTTGCACTCATCAGGACAAACGCAAGAATCCCGAATGTCAAACTCTCACAACAATTTATACTACGGGGAGCTGCTCCCCTATCCACCCTGTCCGTGCCCCTCATAATCTTGTACACCTCAATCAGGTCGCCCCCTCAGTCTTCTCTGCTCCAACGAAAACAACCCAAGTCTATCCAAACTTCTCTTCATCACTTAACTGTTTCATCCCCCAGGCAACATCCTGGTGAATCTCCTCTGCACCCCCTCCCGTGCCATCACATCCTTCCTATAATGTGGCGACCAGAACTGCACACAGTACTCCAGCTGTGGCCTCACCAAGGGTCTACACAACTCCAACGTCACCTCCCGACTTTTGTAATCTGTGCCTCGATGGATAAAGGCAAGTGTCTCCTGTGCCTTTTTCACCACCCCCACTAACATGCCCCCTCCGCCTTCAGAGATCTATGGTCAGTTTGAAGACCGAGATAGATAGGTTCTCGATGGGTAAGGGGGGATCAGAGGTGACGGGGAGAAGGTGGGAAGAATGGGGTTGAGAAACCTATCAGCCATGATTGAATGGCGGAGCAGACTCGATGGGCCGACTGGCCTCATTTCTGCTCCTATGTCTTACGGTCTATGGTCTACACGAATGGACACACACGCCAAGGTCCCCTTTGCTCCTCAGAACTTGGGGAGAGAGACTGCGAGGTTCTTGAGCAAACCGATGGAGGGTGCAATTAGGGATGGGCAACAAACGCCGGCCTTGCCCCATCCCTAATTGGGGGAAATCCCCTGCGTTTCGAGAGCTGTGCGGCCCTCCGGACGGCGGTCTCCTGTCCGGAGTCCCGTTGTCCCACTTCCCGTCGCTATTCCGGGTCGATTGTTCTGAAAGGCGCCGACAAGGGATTTGAGCCCAGCGGGCGGGACTCACAACTTCCTTGCATGAGGACGTGAGAACTGGGGGGGGGGGGCAGGAGCAGGCAAATCCAGCCCCTCGAGCCGCGCGCGCCCCCCCCGCCCCCCCCCCCAATCCGTTACGATCGTGGCTGGTCTCATTTTGGCCTCAACTCCACAATTTCCCGCCCTCTCCCCCACGACCTTTCAACCCCCCCCCCCCGTTACTAATTAAAAACCTGTCTACGTCTCCCCCTTAAACTTATTCAGCCTCCCGGCACCCACTGCTCTCCGAGGTAGTGAATTCCACACCGATTCACCCCCCCCCACCCCACTTTGAGAGAAGCCATTCCCCCTCATCTCTGATTTAAATCTACCGCCCCTTAGCCTGAAACTGTGGCCTCTCGTTCTAGAATGTCCCACAAGGGGCAACATCCGCTCCACGTCTACTTTGTCCGTCCCCTTTAGCATCTTACGTACCTCAATTAGACCTCCCCTCATCCTTCTGAATTCCAGCGAGTATCGGCCTAAACTGCTCAATCTGTCCTCCTAAGACAAGCCCCCCCCCCCCACCGCGTCTCTGGAATCGATCTGGTGATCCTCCTCCGAACCGCCTCCAGCGCAACTACTTCCTTCCTCGAGTAAGGGGAACCAAAACCGTGCACCGTGCTCCAGGTTCGGACTTGCACGGCCGGACTCCAACCCCGGAAGGGGCTGGCGAGTGGTGGGAATAGACACAGGGAGCGCTGGGGAAAGTCAGCAGCTCCTGGAAGGGTCTGTGGAGAGAGACAGAGAGAGAGAGAGAGAGAGACAGAGTCAACGTTTCCGAGTCCCTGTGACTCGTCGGCAGAACGTTAACTGTTTCTCTCTCCACAGACGCTGGCAGGAGCTGCTGACTTTCTCCAGCGCTCCCTGTTTCTATTCGCCCCACTCTCCCATCCCGACTTGGAAACAGAGCGGCCGTCTCTTCACTGCCGCTGGGTCCAAGTCCTGGAACTCCCTCCCCAACGGCGCCCTGGGGTGTACCCACGCCACGTGGGTAAAATCCTGGAACTCCCTCCCCAACGGCGCCCTGGGGTGTACCCACGCCACGTGGGTAAAATCCTGGAACTCCCTCCCCAACGCCGCCCTGGGGTGTACCTACAGGGGACTGCAGCGGCTCAAGAAGGCGGCTCACCCACCACCTTCTCGAGGGGGCAATCGGGGACCGGATTACATCCCGTGAACCAATGAAAAAAAAAAGCAGCAACAGGCAATAGATTGGCTAATCGTTTTAAATATTCTGACTGGAACGCTTCACCGAGCCAGGGATTTTAAGAGATGCTGAGCGGAGACGGGGTCGACGGACGATACAGATGGAACCGTGATTCGAGTGAAATGGCGGAGCTGGGCCGAAGGGCCTCTTCCTGTCCTTCATTTTCACAGAACCTGCTCAGCCCTTACGATCCAAAACCCTTGCAACACGGTCAACAACATAAAGCTGCTGGAAGGAGAGACGTCAGTGAGGCTTTACATCCTGCGCTCACTGGGGCAAATGCAAGAATGCCAAGTTTCAAACTCTCACAACGATTTACACCTCAGGAGAGAAAAGTGCCGACCTGGTCGGCAGGTCGACTCTGATTGACTGAGGTGTTGCCGTGGAGGAAGAAAAGAGGAGCGAGAGGCTCCCCCAAGATCCTGGGTCATCCAAAACACAACGGCAAGGCTTGAACATATTCCTTTTGTTTGCAGATAACAGGTTCCTGTGCGCGAACGAATGCCCGAAAGCCTTGGCAACCTATCTGTCCTTTCGGCAACATTCAACTTCAGCACCAGCAGGCGACTGATCAGAGAATGTCTCAAATTGTTTCATCAGAGCGAAAATATAAACAAAGTTTGGGCCTGAACTAGATCATTTATCAGAAAAAGGATCAGAAAACACGTGGGCAAAGGAGTCAGTTTGAGAAGCACTTGAAGGGGGGAGAGAGAGAGAGAAATAGGGAGGGTTGTAGGAAGTTACAGAGAGAGGGAGGGGTGTAGGGGCTGGAGGAGGTTACAGAGATAGGGAGGGGTGTAGGGGCTGTATGAGGTTACAGAGAGAGGGAGGGGTGTAGGGACTGAAGGAGGCTACAGAGATAGGGAGGGTTGTAGGGGCTGGAGGAGGTTACAGAGATAGGGAGGGGTGAGGGGCTGAAGGAGGCTACAGAGATAGGGAGGGTTGTAGGGGCTGGAGGAGGTTACAGAGATAGGGAGGGATGTAGGGGCTGGAGGAGGTTACAGAGATAGGGACGGTTGTAGGGGCTGGTGGTCACAGAGATAGAGAGGGTTGTAGGGGGCTGGAGGAGGTTACAGAGATAGGGGTATAGGGGGCTGGAGAAGGTTACAGAGATAGGGAGGGGTGTAGGGGTTGGAGGAGGTTACAGAGATAGGGAGCGGTGTAGGGGGCTGGAGGAGGTTACAGAGATAGGGAGGGTTGTAGGGGGCTGGAGGAGGTTACAGAGATAGGGAGGGGAGTAGGGGCTGGAGGACGTTACAGAGATTGAGAGCGGTGTAGGGGGCTGGAGGAGGTTACAGAGATAGGGAGGGTTGTAGGGGCTGGAGGAGGTTACAGAGATAGGGGTATAGGGGGCTGGAGAAGGTTACAGAGATAGGGAGGGGTGTAGGGGTTGGAGGAGGTTACAGAGATAGGGAGCGGTGTAGGGGGCTGGAGGAGGTTACAGAGATAGGGAGGGTTGTAGGGGGCTGGAGGAGGTTACAGAGATAGGGAGGGGAGTAGGGGCTGGAGGACGTTACAGAGATTGAGAGCGGTGTAGGGGGCTGGAGGAGGTTACAGAGATAGGGAGGGTTGTAGGGGCTGGAGGAGGTTACAGAGATAGGGAGGGGTGTAGGGGCTGAAGGAGGATGCAGAGATAGGGAGGGGTGTAGGGGCTGAAGGAGGCTACAGAGATAGGGAGGGTTGTAGGGGCTGGAGGATGTTACAGAGATAGGGAGGGGTGTAGGGGTTGGAGGAGGTTACAGAGATAGGGAGCGGTGTAGGGGCTAGAGGAGGTTAAAGAGATAGGGAGGGGTGTAGGGGGTTGGAGGAGGTTACAGAGATAGGGAGGGGTGAAGGGACTGGAGGAGGTTACAGAGATAGGGAGCGGTGTAGGGGGCTGGCGGAGGTTGCAGAGATAGGGAGGGCTGAAGGGACTGGATGAGGTTACAGAGATAGGGAGGGGTGTAGTGGGCTGGAGGAGGTTACAGAAATAGGGAGGGGTGTAGGGGGCTGGAGGACGTTACAGAGATTGGGAGGGGTGTAGGGGGCTAGAGCAGGTTACAGAGATGGGGAGGTGTGTAGGGGTGGGAGGAGGTTACAGAGATAGGGAGGGGTGAAGGGACTGGAGGAGGTGACAGAGATAGGGAGGTTTGTAGGGACTGGACGACGTTACAGAGATAGGGAGGGGTGTACAGGCTGGAGGAGGTTACAGAGATAGAGAGGGGTGAAGGAGGTTACAGAAATAGGGAGGGGTGTAGTGGGCTGGAGGAGGTTACAGAGATAGGGAGTTGTAGGGGCTGGAGGAGGTTACAGAGGTAGGGTGGGGTGAAGGGACTGGAGGAGGCTACAGAGATAGGGAGGGTGAAGGGACTGGAGGAGGTTACAGAGATAGGGAGGGGTGAAGGGAGTGGAAGAGGTTACAGAGATTGGGAGGGGTGTAGTGTCTGGAGGAGTTTAGAGAAATGGACGGGTGTAGGGGCTGGAGGAGGTGACAGAGATAGGGAGGTGCGTAGGGGTTGGAGGAGGTTACAGAAATAGGGATGGGTGAAGGGACTGGAGGAGGTGACAGAGATAGGGAGGGTTGTAGGGACTGGACGAGGTTACAGAGATAGGGAGGGGTGTACAGGCTGGAGGAGGTTACAGAGATAGGGAGGGGTGAAGGGGCTGGAGGAGGTTACAGAAATAGGGAGGGGTGTAGTGGGCTGGAGGAGGTTACAGAGATAGGGAGTTGTAGGGGCTGGAGGAAGTTACAGAGGTAGGGAGGGGTGAAGGGACTGGAGGAGGTTACAGAGATAGGGAGGGGTGTAGGTGCTGGAGCAGGTTACAGAGATAGGGAGGGTTGTAGGGGCTGGAGGAGGTTACAGAGATAGGGAGGGGTGTAGGGGTTGGTGGAGGTTACAGAGATAGGGAGCGGTTTGGGGGGCTGGAGGAGGTTACAGAGATAGGGAGCGGTGTAGGGGGCTGGCGGAGGTTACAGAGATAGGGAGGGGTGAAGGGACTGGAGGAAGTTACAGAGATAGGGAGGGGTGAAGGGCCTGGTGGAGCTTACAGAGATAGGGAGGGGTGAAGGGACTGGAGGAGGTTACAGATAGGGAGGTGCGTAGGGGCTGGAGGAGGTTACAGAAATAGGGAGTTGTAGGGGCTGGAGGAAGTTACAGATGTAGGGTGGGGTGAAGGGACTGGAGGAGGTTAGAGAGATAGGGAGGGGTGAAGGGACAGGAGGAGGTTACAGAGATAGGGAGGGGTGAAGGGACTGGAGGAGGTTACAGAGATAGGGAGGGGTGTAGTGTCTGGAGGAGTTTACAGAGAAATGGAGGGGTGTAGGGGTTGGAGGAGGTTACAGAGATAGGGAGTGTTGTAGGGGGCTGGAGGAGGTTACAGAGATAGGGAGGGTTTTAGGGGCTGGAGGTGGTTACAGAGATAGGGAGGGGTGTAGGGGCTGAAGGAGGTTACAGAGATAGGGAGGGGTGTAGTGTCTGGAAGAGTTTACAGAGAAATGGAGGGGTGTAGGGCTTGGAGGAGGTTACTGAGATAGGGAGGGTTGTAGGGGGCTGGAGGAGGTTACAGAGATAGGGAGGGTTTTAGGGGCTGGAGGTGGTTACAGAGATAGGAGGGGTGTAGGGGCTGGAGGAGGTTACAGAGATAGGGAGGGGTGTAGGGGCTGGAGGAGGTTACAGAGATAGGGAGGGTTGTAGGGGCTGGAGAATGTTACAGAGATAGGGAGGGGTGAAGGGACTGGAGGGGGTTACAGAGATAGGGAGGGTTGTAGGGGGCTGGAGGAGGTTACAGAGACAGGGAGGGGTGAAGGGACTGGAGGGGGTTATAGAGATAGGGAGGGGTGAAGGGACTGGAGGGGGTTACAGAGATAGGGAGGGGTGTAGGGGGCTGGAGGGGGTTACAGAGATAGGGAGGGGTGTAGGGGGCTGGAGGGGGTTACAGAGATAGGGAGGGGTGTAGGGGGCTGGAGGGGGTTACAGAGATAGGGAGGGGGTGAGGAAGTCACAGAGAGATTTGAAAGTGAGTTTGAGAATTTTAAAATCAGGCGTTGAGGGACTGGGAACGGTGTAGGTAAGTGAGGGACGGGGGGCACCAGGAGGTTGGAAGATGAGCGACCGGCCAGGACAGCGCTCGAGAGGTCAAGTAGAGAGTTAACAATCACGCCAACGGCTGTGGCTGATTTATTTGGGGATGTTGAGTCCCTGAGAACCAGCAACCAGTTGGCATCTAATAAAACAGCCGGTGCCAGGCTGATGACCATCTCCATTCCTGTCACCTTCTGGGACTCGTTCCACTGGCACAGATTGAGACCATTGGGCAGGAACGACAGATTCCACACCTGAGCTGGAGGCCAGCGCAGTCAGACTAACTCGGAGCTGATGCAGCCAATAGCTAAACGTCAGGGCAAGAAACGTTTAACCACCTCAGTCTTTCCAGTGTCAGTACGAAGGCACAATCCACCCCGAGGGAGCTTTACTCTGTATCTAAGCCCGTGCTGTACCTGTCCTGGGAGTGTTTGATGGGGACAGTGTATAGGGATCTTTACTCTGTATCTAACGCCGTGCTGTACCTGTCCTGGGAGCGTTTGATGGGGACAGTGTAGAGGGAGATTTACTCTGTATCTAACCCCGTGCTGTACCTGTCCTGGGAGTGTTTGATGGGGACATTGTAGAGGGAGATTTACTCTGTATCTAACCCCGTGCTGTACCTGTCCTGGGAGTGTTTGATGGGGACATTGTAGAGGGAGATTTACTCTGTATCTAACCCCGTGCTGTACCTGTCCTGGGAGTGTTTGATTGGGACGGTGTAGAGGGAGTTTACTCTGTATCTAACCCCGTGCTGTACCTGTCCTGGGAGCGTTTGATGGGGACAGTGTAGAGGGAGATTTACTCTGTATCTAACCCCGTGCTGTACCTGTCCTGGGAGTGTTTGATGGGGACATTGTAGAGGGAGATTTACTCTGTATCTAACCCCGTGCTGTACCTGTCCTGGGAGCGTTTGATGGGGACGGTGTAGAGGGAGATTTACTCTGTATCTAACCCCGTGCTGTACCTGTCCTGGGAGCGTTTGATGGGGACGGTGTAGAGGGAGGTAAGAATCGAACTTCACACATAAAGCGCCCCGAATGCATGAACCTGGGGCCCCCACAACCTCCACCTGCCCCCCCCCCCCCCCCACCACACACCCACCACCGGGGCACAGATACTAACAGGACGGGAAATATCAGTAATAAGCGGTGACTCCGCCGTCCGCTTCTGTCACAAACAAGGACCCAGGCCACGGTGTGTAGGAAACAAAGCTGGTTTTATTGATGCAGAAGATTTGAAATGTAGCCTGGCCTGACTGGGGTTTGGACTCCACCACCGCCCCCCCCACCTGCCCACACACACGCACACACACACACACACAGACCTCCGTCAGGCCGATGTCTAGACGGTCTCAGTCCCGGACGTGACAGGAGGTAACGCTGGGGGAGCGGGGACGGAGCCACCATCGGCGCAACGCGGAGACTCTGCTCCCGAGACCCGCGGCCGGAGGAGGAGGGGGGTGGGGGAGAGGAGGGAGAGGGGGAGGTGGGAGGGGGGGTTTGACCCACCTCCTCTCCGGTCTCTGGTAGGTGGACCTCGGAGGAAGGGGTTTGGGCGGGGCGGGGCGGGGGTGGGGGTGGTTGGTGGGGGAGGCCGAGGGATTGTTCTCCGCTGGTCCGAGGTGGGGGGGGGGAGGGGAGGGGTATCAGAAACATGAGGGACGGAGGAGGAGGAGGAGGAGGAGGGGAGGGGGGTGGTGGGGGGGGAGACGGCGGCCATCTTGGACGGTAGACGAGGAGAAACCTCTTCACTCGGAGGGCGGACGATCTTCGCCGTTCTCCACCCCGGTGGGCGGGGTGAGGGGGGTTTGGTTGGGGGGGGGGGTTGGGGGTTGTTTGCAGACGCTCGGTCGTTGAGTTGATTCGAGGCTGGGGGGGGGGGGAGGGATCGGAGGTCCCGGGGAACCGAGGGATACGGGGGAGGGGTGGGGGGGGGGTGAAGTGGAGCCGGAGCCCCCCCCCCCCCCCGAGTCCAGCTGGCGTCGAGGGTCGGACTAGGGCCCGAGGGGGGGGTGTGGGGGGGTGTGGGCCGAGCGGTCTTCCCCCCCGGCTTCTGTTCCTTCGGCAGGGAGGGTGGCCCTTCAAAGGGTCCGGTCGTGGGCGGACGAGCTGCTTCGAGGTTCTCCCACCACCCAACCCACCCCCCCACCCCCCACCCCCCGCCCCCGCCCCCACTCCCTCCCCGACGATCCAGCTTCCCGACTCCCTTCCCCGGCTGCGTTCCCGAAACGAGCCTTCGCCATTTCGATCGGTCGGCCAAGCCCCTGAGTGGGTGGGGGGGGTGGTGGGGTGGGCGGGGGGGGGTCATCCCTACCAGCGCTTCCGCCCCTCTTCCCCAAGGTGGGGGGGGGGAGGGGTCTCTTGCCCGGGGACCGGGTTCCGGAGGGAGTCTGGAGTCAGGCGTTGTTTTAAAAAAGGAATTCATTCCCGGGGATGTGGTGGGGGTGGGGGTGGTTCTCGCTGGGATGGGCCCAGCGTGCATTGACCCGTCCCTAATTGCCCCCCTTGAGAAGGTGGCGGGCGAGCTGAGCTGCCCTCTTGAACCGCTGTGGTGTAGGTACACCCACGGCGCTGTTAGGGAGGGATTTCCAGGATTTTGTCCCCGTTTGGTGTAGGTACACCCACAGTGCGGTTAGGGAGGGAGTTCCAGGATTTTGTCCCCTGTGGTGTAGGTACACCCACAGCGCTGTTAGGGAGGGAGTTCCAGGATTTTGTCCCCTGTGGTGTAGGTACACCCACGGCGCTGTTAGGGAGGGAGTTCCAGGATTTTGTCCCTGTGGTGTAGGTACACCCACAGCGCTGTTAGGGAGGGAGTTCCAGGATTTTGTCCCCTGTGTGGTGTAGGTACACCCACAGCGCTGTTAGGGAGGGAGTTCCAGGATTTTGTCCCCTGTGGTGTAGGTACACCCACGGTGCCGTTAGGGAGGGAGTTCCAGGATTTTAACCCAGCGACAGTGAAGGAACGGCCGATATATTTCCAAGTCGGGATGGTGAGGGGCTCGGAGGGGCAACTTCCAGGTGGTGGGTGTTCCCCATGTGTCTGCTGCCCTTGTCCTTCTAGATGGTAGCGGTCGTGGGTTTGGGCGGCGCTGTCGAAGGAGCCTTGGCGAGTTGCTGCAGTGCATCTTGTAGATGGTACACGCGCTGCTGCTACTGTGCGTCGGTGGGTGGAGGGAGTGAATGTTTGTGGATGGGGTGCCCCATCGAGCTGGGGGGGCTGTTTTGTCCTGGACGTTGTCGAGCTTCTCGAGTGTTGTGGGAGCTGCAACTCATCCAGGCAAGTGGGGAGTGTCCCATCCCACTCCTGACTTGTGCCTTGTAGATGGTGGACAGGCTTTGGGGGGGGAGTCAGGAGGTGAGTTACTCTCCGCAGGATTCCCAGCCTCTGACCTGCTCTTGTAGCCACAGTATTTATATGGCTGGGTCCCCCAGTTCAGTTTCTGGTCAATGGTAACCCACCCAGGATGTAGATGGTGGGAGGGGATTCAGCGACAGTGATGCCCATTGAACATCAAGGGGTGGGGGTGTGGATTCTCTCTTGTTGGAGATGGTCACTGCCACTTGTCAGCCCCAAGAAATGATAAGAGAGAAAGAGAGAGAGAGGGCGACCAAGAGATGGTTGGAACTCTCTCTTGTTGGAGGTGGTCACTGCCTGGCACTTGTGTGGGTGTGAACGTTACCTGCCGGCCCGAGGGCTGGATATCGTCCAGGGTCTTGACGCATTCGGACACGTCCCCCACCACCCCCCCCCCCACCCAGTGGGGCCGCTCCTGAGTGACTAACGCCTCCCAGCGCCCCGGCAAGTTGGCTTTGGCAGACTATAGTGCCGCTCGCCCACCTCACCTTGCACCCTGGGTTTGGAGGGCCTGACGAGGTGGCGTGACGGGGGGCGGGGGGTGGTGGTGGGTGGTGCGTCTTGCTTTCAGGATCCCCCCCCCCCGACTAACTCCCCTGCCGGTGACCCTCGGGAGGGAGTTGACGCTCTGTCATCCAGCAACGGCCGGGAGGAAGTTCCAAGTTGGGACGGAGGAGAGAGAGAGGCGGGGGGGGAGCGGTGGGGTGGGGTGAGTGACTCGGAGTCGGACGGAGCGGGGGGGTGGGGGGGGTGGTTAAGGGGAAGGGTACCGGGGCTGGTTGCTAATCTCGGGCCGCGGGTTCCTTCAGGGGACCTTGCCGCACTCGGGGCAGGCGGACTGCCGCTCCCCGGGCGTGGACCCTCCGGTGGGCTTGGAGGTTGGACAGGTAGGTGAAGCCCTTGCCGCAGGCCGGGCAGGTGAAGGGGCGCTCGCCGGTGTGGACCCGCCGGTGGCCCAGCAGGCTGGAGGAGTAGGTGAAGCCTTTGCCGCACTCGGGGCAGGTGAAGGGGCGCTCGCCGGTGTGGACCCGCTGGTGGGTGCGCAGGCTGAAGGACTGGGTGAAGCGCTTGCCGCACACGGGGCAGGGGTAGGGGCGCTCGCCGGTGTGGACCCGCTGGTGGGTGCGCAGGCTGAAGGCGTGGGCGAAGCGCTTGCCGCAGGCGGGGCAGGCGAAGGGCCGCTCGCCGGTGTGGACCCGCTGGTGGGTCAGCAGCCCGCCGGCGCTGACAAAGCGCTTGCGGCAGAGAGGGCAGGCGAAGGGCCGCTCCCCGGTGTGGACCCGCTGGTGCTTCATCAGGCACTGGGCGCTCTTGAAGCGCTTACCGCACTCGGCGCAGCCGAAGGGCCTCTCCTCGCTGTGGACCCGCCGGTGGGACCAGAGGGCGGAGGACTGGGCAAAGCCCTTGCCGCACACCGGGCAGGTGAAGGGCCGCTCGCCGGTGTGGGAGCGCCGGTGGGCCTCCAGCACCGAGGGGTGGAGGTAGCCCTTGCCGCAGTCCTGGCAAGCATAGAGCCGCGCCTTGTCGTGGGTGCGCCGGTGCGTGTTGAGCTTGGCCAGGTAGACGAAGCCCTTTCCGCAGGCCTCGCACTCGTGCCAGGTCCCGCCGGCGTGGCCGCTCTTGTGCCGGGACAGCGAGGAGGTGTAGGCGAAGCTCTTGCCGCACACGTCGCACGAGAAGCGGCTCTCCCCGGTGCCGCGGCTGCCCTCGCCTCCCGCCGGCGGAGGCCGCTCGAGCTGGGGCCCCGAGGTCACGGGCGTCTCTCGCGGCGACGGTGGGTCTGGGGTTCTTGCCCCGAACTGAAGCATCTCCTCGCGCTCTGTAAAACGAGTTGAGAAAGGGTTAGGAGGGAGCCAGGCAAACAATATATAAAGAGAGAGAGAGAGAGGGAGGCGCGCGGTGGGAAGCTTGTCGTCTTGCACTCATCGGGACACATTGCAGAGGGAGCAACGCTCCGGATTGCGCGAGAGGAGGCAGCTGGCGGGTTCGCGAGCCGGCGGACTGGTCGACAACGCCCGCAGCGGTCAGAGCGCCGACAAAACCTGGAACCTAACGCCCGATGGTAAGAGGGGGGCAGGTTCCAGGGTTGGACAGCTCTCTGGGGGAGAGAATTCCGAAATCTGGTGAATGGTAACCCCCAGGAGGTTGATAGTGGGGTATTCAGTGATGCTAATGCCCATGGAATGTCATGGGGAGATAGCTGGATTCTCCCTTGCTGGAGATGGCCATTGCCTGTACGTTACCAGGATTCCATCCCTAACAGCGCTGTGGGTGTACCTACACCACAGGGACAAAATCCTGGAGCTCCCTCCCTAACAGCGCCGTGGGTGTACCTACACCACAGGGGACAAAATCCTGGAACTCCCTCCCTAACAGCGCCATGGGTGTACCTACACCACAGGGACAAAATCCTGGAACTCCCTCCCTAACAGCACCGTGGGTATACCTACACCACAGGGGACAAAATCCTGGAACTCCCTCCCTAACAGCGCTGTGGATATACCTACACCACAGGGACTGCAGCGGATCAAGAAGGCAGCTCACCCACCACCTTCTCAAGGGGGAAATTAGGGATGGGTAAATAAATGCTGGGCTAGTCAATGGCGCCCACATCCCATGAGTGAATTAAAGAAAAAGAGGGATTGGGGGGGGGGGGGGGGGGGGGGGGTGGATTTTAGCAATTGGGCGAGGGCGAGAGAAACTGGGGCTGTTCTGCCCGGAGCGCAGGCGATCGAGGGGAGGTCTGACCGAGGCGGATCCGATCGGGACAGGTTCGGACAAGGCCGACGTGGAAAAGCTCTTTCCGTTAGTTGACAGAACAAGGACTTGTGGTGGCGGGTGGTGGGTTGCGGGGGGGCGGGGGGGGCGCAGCGGCACAGATTTAAGATTCTGGTGCCGCTTGGCGGGGAGGGGCAGTGAGCAGGAAACCCGTTTGCGCGGCGAGGACCTGAGACTCGCCGCCTACGAGGGTGGCGAATGATTCCGAAGCGCGGGGTGCGGGGTGTGGGGGGGGGGGGGGGGGAAGAGGGGGTAGAGGGCGTGCGCTCGAGGGTTCACGGGGGGAGCGGGCGGGCTGACCGGATTGCCCTGCCAGGAGCCGGCAATGGACTCGAGGGGGCCGAAGGGCTGGGCGCGTGACCCGCTGACCGGTTACGGGTCGGGGTTTACCCTCGGGACCCTTGGCCAGGCCGGCTGACGGTCTGCGGGCGGTTTGACAGGGCGACGGGTCTAGCCCTTGCCGCACTGGGACCGGGCGTAGGGCCGCTTGCCGGCGTGGTCCGCCCGGTGCTGGGACAGGGCGGACACGTAGACGAATGCCTTGCCGCACTCCCCCCCCGCCCCCCACCACTCGCGCAGGTGCAGCGTGTGCGGCGCTCTCTCTCTGCTCGCCGCTCGCTCCTCCCACGCGCAGAGGCTGCCGGTGCTCAGGCTCCCGGGGTGGAGGGGGTGTCGGTAGGTGGTGGTGGTGGTGGTGGGGGGGGTTTGGTTGGTTGGTTGGTTGGGGGGGGGGGGGGGGGGGGGGGGTGGTGGTGAGGAGGAGGGGGTCGGTGAGGAGTAGAGCGGCCCTCCTGTTTTGTTTATCGTCGCTGGGGTCCTCTTGGCTACGTTTGGCTCGGCTCCTCCCGGGCTGCTCAGGTCTTCCTGGTTTTTTTTATATATCGCCCAGAGAGGGTAAGAGGGAGGTTCCTCACCAGCGCCACTTCCACTTCCCCAACACCATCACCACTAACTCCCCCCTCCCTCCCTCCCTCCCTCACCCTCTCACCCACCAAAGGCTCGCTACAGGGGCACCTTAAGAAGTCGTGAACCTATGCAACCGGTCACGGTTGGCACCTAGAGAAGCTGGGGAGGGAGGGGGAGAAGTGGGGGAGGGGAGGGGAGGGAGCGGAGTGGGGGAGGGAGGGAGGGAGACGGGAGAGGGAGGGGGAGGGGGGAGGGAGGGAGGGAGTGGGGGAGGGGGAGATGGGGAGGGAGGGGGTGTGGGGG